>NC_056729.1:738924000-739146500 GCF_019279795.1 Protopterus annectens | reverse complement strand
TGGCTATGGGAATGTTATCACAGCCGTTCCACATGCAATCAGTTAGTGTGGAACTGCAATTCATACACAGGCCATGTGCATCACTTACAAAACACAAGCTGTTGCCTAAGCAAAGCAGGTGTACTTCTCCACATCCACCAGAGAGGGAGTGAGATAGGCAGACAGAGACAAAGTAAGGCAGGGAGGGGTAGGAGAGTAAAAGCTAAGCATGATTGGATCACACACTTACCAGTATAGGGTTTCAACCCCCTGCATGACTATATTGCTATTACATTTCTATGCAGTTATTGCATGCGCCACAGATTTTATATGTTGGGGAGTTGTCCAAAGGTATATTTGATGGTGAGTGACATCAGCAATAGTGATAAAGGAGGGATGGCTCAGGCACCAAGTATCTCTTTCTGTAAAGCCCTTTTGTAGTATATCCACATCATTGGGGATTCGATACTGGCTCCCAGTTTGCAGTCATCTGTGACCTTTGTTAGCCAGAGTCCCTTAGTGTTGGCCTGTACTTCAGTGCAGTAGATGCGAAACAAGAGCGGTCCCAGGACTGAACCCTGAGGTAGTCCAAATCTCACTTGTCTGGGGCTGGATTTGGAGTCACCTACTTTTACAGTGTGGGTTATGTCAGTATGGCAGTTGGCAACCCATTGGGTGATGTAGGGATTAATGACCAGCTTAGTATGTTTATCTAGGTTTCAGGACTGGGGGATGGTGTCGAAGGCCTTGGTGAGGTCTGGATAGGCTGTGTGAATCACCATACCCTCTTCCACAGCTCTAGAGACTGATTCAAAAATGTCAATCAGGATCAGGAGACATGATCGGCTCTTCACAAACCCCACCTGGGTGGGGACCAGTGTTTGCAGGTTGCCAATGTCTTTGTTTATAAGTTCCATGATAATACATTCCATGGCCTTGCAGATCAGGCACGTCATACTGCTGGGGCGGTAGTTCCCAGGATTCAAGGTGGATCCCCCCTTGTGGACTGGGAAAACTGTAGCTGTGCACCACTCAGTGGACATGAAGCTTGAGGTGTGGCTGTGATTAGACATGACAAGTAACTGAGGTGCCAGTTCATTTTGTTGTTCATGTAGTACACAGCCCAGGATGTTGTCTGGTCCCGTGGATGCTGTTTTCTTAGCACTGGAGAGTGTGTTTTTTACCTGTGTGGCCATTATTACCAGAATCTGGCAGCCTTTCGGTATTGAGATGTACCCTTTAGGGGGTGGGAAGAGGGTGCAATTGGCACTGAATCGATCTGCCAGGATATTGGCAATATCCTTGGGATCAGTACATTTAATACCATCCTGTTGTAGCTCAGAGCAGATCTGAGCATTGCCATTTAGATTCCTGACATAGCTATGGAACGGCTTACAGTTGTCTTTGGAATCTTGGCTATATTATGTTCGTAACTAGCTTTGAAGGATTTTATGAGGGATCTCAGCTTCTTACTGAGGCTGGTAAGGGAGTATTTTGCATCCTGGGAATTTCCTCTTTTCTGCAACAGTTTCTTCCTTTTGTTGTAAAATTTGTTTATGGCAGGGAACCACCACATTGGCTTCCTTTTCTTGGTGGGGAGCTTATTGGTTCTATTTGGGATGGCACAATTCATGCAGGAGTGGATGTGCTCATACAGTGCCTTAGTGTAGGATTCAGCAGTCAACCATTCAGTTCCCGTCTGCATGGGTGTCATGACGTTTGTCACGTCTGACGTGTGTAGCATGAAGTTGGCTTTGTAGACGTGTTTTATGGAGGTTTCCTTACTAGAGTGTGGGGGAGGGATATGGATGTTAAGGGTAATTAGCTTATGGGCAGTCCTGACCACCGATGGGGTGACCATAGTTGTGGAGCATTGATTTACCATGTTGGTAATGACTAGGTCTATAATATTGGAGCCCCTGGTTGGACTATGGGTTACTTGATCCAGGGCATTGGGAATTATGACTTCCAAGAACTGCTCGGCGCACATGTTGGTACAGAAGTAGTTTTCCCAGTTAATGGCAGGGTAGTTGAAACCACCCAGTATTAGGGTGTTTGGTTATATCATAATATTTTCCACTATGTTTAGAAAGGTGTAGTGGGAATCCTGGGGCATGGTGAGGGATCTGTAGCAAGCTATACAAATTGGATTGCAGTTTTACCTAGTATTAGTTGCACTGGGAGAATTTCAGAAGCATTGTGTTGGGCAAGTAGACTGGTGGTGTGAATATCCTTGGTGAATATGGGCACTCCTCCACTTTAGTTTTTTTGTCCTGGTTTGGGGGCTGAGAGGTGTGGTAAGAGTTGTACCTGGTATTGCAAGGGTGGTCTCTGCAGCCTTGCATCAGGTCTCTGTTACTGCACAAATATCAATGTTCTCCATTTTTGGAGTGTGTACTGACTGTGAATGACAACAAAAGCATTGATCTCTACACACACACACACACACACACACACACACACACACACACACACACACAAGCAAACACACATACACACGCACACACACAGAGTCTCACAGTTTCCATGTCTGGGATTAGAACTCTTACCTAACTAGTACATCACACTACAGCATTAGGCAGTTATAGCACATGCCACAGAGCTTACTGAGCTATTCCTTCCCCAAAGGTGTATTTCAAAGTGAATGACATCAGCAGCCCTGCCAAAGTAGGGCAACGGAAATTGTAGTGACTGTGAATGGTATCAAAAGCATTGATCCCTACACAGACAAACAAACACACACACACAAAGTTTTACAGTTGCCATGCCTGGTATTATAACTCCTACCTAACTAGTACATCACACTACAGCATTACACAGTTATAGGACTCACCATGGAGTTTACTGGGCTAAACCTTCCCCAAAGGTGTATTTCAAAGTGAATGACATCAGCAGCCCTGCCAAAGTAGGGCAATGGAAATTGTAGTGACTGTGAATGGCCTCAAAGGCATTGATTCCTACACAGACAAACACACACAAAGTTTTTCAGTTGCCATATCTGGGATTAGAGGTCCTATCTAACTAGTACATCACACTACAGCATCACGCAGTTATAGCAAGCGCCACAGAGCTTAATGTGCTACTCCTTCCCCAAAGGTGTATTTCAAAGTGAATGACATCACCAGCCCTGCCAAAGTAGGGCAATAAAATTGTAGTGACTGTGAATGGCCTCAAAAACATTGATCCCTGCACAGGTAAATACACACACAAAGTTTTACTGTTGCCATGTCTGGGATTAGAACTCCTACCTAACTAGTATGTCACACTACAGAATTACACAGTTATAGGACGTGCCACAGACCTTACTGGGCTACACCTTCCCCCAAAAGTGTATTTCAAGGTGAATGACATCAGCAGGCTTGCCAAAGTAGGGCAATGGGGAGTGTAGTGACTGTGAATGGCCACAAAAGCATTGATCCCTACATACACACACACACACACACACACATACGCACACACACACACACACACACACACACACACACACACACACACACACACATACAGAGTCGCCATGTTTGGGATGAAAACTCCTACCTAACTAGTACATCGCACTATAACATTAAGCAGTCATAGCACACACCATGGAGCTTATAGGGCTATGTCCTTACCAAAGGTGTATTTCAAGGTGAATAACATCAGCAGGCTTGCCAACATAGGGCAATGGGGAGTGGAGTGTGTGTGTATGGGCCATAAACCATTCATCTGGAAGCAGACACACAACACTCAGGCACACACAGGTTTAATTTTAAATTTAACAGGTATGTGTGTACAACTGCTAAATGAATAATGAATTGTACACTCATGTTACACAGTTATCACAAGTACCACAGACACTATAGTGCTGAGCGATACCTGTGCCAAATGTCTACAGTGATTGACATTTGCACATCATATGGCTTTAGCTAATTGGATATGTGCTAGGTGGGACAGGCCTCATGATGGGAGGCTCTTTGTCACTGTCTGTCACTCTCTTCCACACATGTAAGTATGTGTACGTTTGGCCTATTATAGTGTAATGTTCTTGAATATATGTGTGTATTCTTATCCAATGTGTGTGCAAAACATGACTGGTGTGCAATGTGGAGTGTGTGCACAAACATCTGTGACTGTCAGATATGTTTAGTCCACTGTTGTTGCCAGACATGGACTTCATTTCTGTAGGTGTGGGAGCATGCTCGGTATGACCTTTCATTATTTTGTTGTCAGACATGCCCAGTATGACCTTCTGTATTGAATGTGTGAATCCATTCCAGGTAGGTTATACTCCAGTGCAGGCTTTTGTGTTCTACACCTACAGGTAGCAAGCTGTTTCTGTAGGATATCTGTAGATTGGTTGACAATATGTGGTCAAAATGGAGAAAGGATAGTGGGTTACTGCAGGTAATTGTGTCTGTGCTGCTTCTGCTACATGGTTTTGGTGTTAGCAGAGATATTCAGACATATGTACTGTTTTACACTGTGATGTTTTATGTCATCAACTACTGTCAGTTATACGTATTTGCTTGCAGTAATTTCCTGGGGAACACAGGGTGAATGAAGTTGTGTCCAGTATTGTGGTCTGCAGCCTACATATTCTTGCACAATCATGCCATTCTGGAGGGGAAGCTGCAGACACTTGCTGATGGGTCTGTATAAATGGTTCAGGACCTTGGTACAGTGGTGGCTGAGGATCCCATGCTTGTGCATCCATTGACGTGTCAGTATGGCCATATTCTGCTGTGGCCAGACCTCACAGCTGTACAGATTCACACAGGTTACCCAGAGGCAGGGGCCATATTTCTGGTCATTACCCCTTCACATTGTGGTTTACAAGCAGGGTTGTAGCCACCCATTCCTATGTTTGCAGGCAGGGATAGTATGTGCACACGGCTGAGTTTCAGACTTCACACACTCCATGGGGTCCATGCTCTGTTATTCTATCCTCTTCCAAACATTATGCAAACATTATCTGATACGTTCCCTATAGTTATCATTTCATCCCAGCAGTATTTTGGGGTTGGTCCACAGTTCATGCAGTAGGACATGGTGGACATGTTACTGAGATTTATCGACATGGATTTGCATTTGGGTTTTGTGGACTGTGTTATGTTGTTATTTGGGAGCCCATTTCATAGCAAACATTGGCAGTACGGGTGAGACACAGGTCTTTGACAGAGGACTGTGGGGCATTTAGTAGTAGTGTAGGCCATCTGCAGCAGGTTGTTGCATTGTGTCACTCCTACAGTCCCAGCTGCAAGCCACTATATTCCCCTGGGGTGACAGGGTAGGTGTGCAAGGTGTTAATGCCAATAGTTTCTGTCATTATTGATCCAGTGGTGTGGATGCTGGCAGGGTGCTGCTTGCAGTTAGGGACACACCTGCATAGGACACCTCTTCAGCATGCTGTATTCTGTGGCTATTTCCATATGGAGATGGGGGTCATATTGTACTCATTCCCAACAGCAGGGATAAGACCTGTGAGGTATATGTGGGTGATGGTGGGGTGAGCTGGGTGCATGTGTGCTATTGAAGCTACTTGCAGCTGACTCACAGATATACATGGAACATTCCACTTATGCTGGCTTGTACAGGGACATCAGCAGTTTTTCAATATTTCATACCTGTGACCTTTGTGGTCTGCCAGTGTTTGGCCAGACAACATTGGTATTCCATACTACAAACCCAACTAATGTGTTGCTAACCTGTATGTGCAATTCCAAAGGTGTGTCCATTTGACAGTACCGTTTTATACACTGTCTGTCTAGGGTACTTCCACCTGTGTACTGTTTGTACGTCTGGGCCCACATTCATGCCATGTCCATCTTTCAGATGGCGACAGATATTACATCCAAACAATTACTATGGATTACTGCTTAAATGTGTCTTTCTGGGATGCATTGTGTTTGGCACTGCAGTTGTGAGAACTTGGCCCTGTCATCGGCAGTACTGGCCAGTGGCCACCAGGACAAAACGTACCATGCCTACATGCTGACCACTCTCACACAATATATAACATATACCAACCTAACACACACAGCCCTGCATATTGTAGACCTGCTACAATCTATCCTGCTACTTTGGCCATCTCAGGTAATCTGTACTCCACTGTTATTATACCTTCACATACATTTTACTACATTTCTACATAGGATTTTGGGGAGGGGGCACACCTGACAACTGTACACATTTGCTATGACTGTACTGGTATTTCAGGTACTCCATTTCATTCTGTATTCTGACCTATCATGCAAACTAGAGGCATATCAGTGTACTACAGTTCTTAGGTTTTATTGCCCTACATTTCAGTTTCAGACTTCTTACCCTTCAGAACTAACATCCCACTGCCTGACCTGTTGCAGTCTGTCTGTGTAAGTTTGGAGAGGGGCTTTTCTCCATAGCCATCAATCAGAGGTCATAGCATAGCCTTTCTTTGTGTTTGTCTATGCCTGTCCTGCTGGCTGAGACTGTTGTTGGGTATGTGGGCTTCCCTGACTGGCATGTGTGTGTCCTATGGACACACATTTGGTCCACAACATTTCCTGCAGTGGGTTTTCTCACCTTGTCTAGTACTGGCTACTATGGTGACACCAGTATTTGTTACAGATTTTATGCTGCCACTATAGGTGTCTACCATCTGCTGGCATTCCATTCAGCCACCTGATTCCCTTGCATGTTCACATCCATACCATAGATATAAGTAATAAAACATACTACTCCATTCAGCAATTGATAGGGAGAGTGACTTACCTTGTGGCTGTGCCAGTATTGAGGTTAGTGCTGGAGGGCTGACTATGTTGGATGCACATAGTACACTCCCTATACATGGTTAAGCACAGGTAGTGTCATGTTTGGCATCCCTTTTACTGTATGTGCGAGTCAGAGAGAGGTGTCATTCCCTGGGTTACTACCATGTCAATGTATGTTCTATGCGTTGCCTCTTTGTCAAGGCCTGGGCATACTGGGCATGCCTCCTACTGTCTACTGGGGCAGGCTCAGGGTGTTCCTCCTCTGAGTCACTCTGTGCCTGTGCAGGCCTTGGCAATGGTAGGAGACAGTGTGGCCCTGCCCCGTGCTGTTCCTGCTGCAGCTGTTTCCACATTGTGTAGTATGGTACATACAATGACAATTTGGGTACATGTAGCTGTTGAGTACTGCAAGGCTCCACCGGATATGTCCAGGCACCAGAACAGTGATTTGAGCATCCTAAACACATGCTCTATTATGATTCTGGTCTGTGCGTGTGCCTCATTATGGAGTTCTTGTTCGGGTATGTGTGCATTTCTGATGGGTGTCATCAGCCATGGCTCCAGTGCGTAACCAGCATCCCCCACTAGGTGGCCATAAGGGATGCGCCCACTGGCAAATCTCTGGTACAGCTGCATCATATGCCAGATGTGGGAGTCACGATAGCTTCCAGGGTAGCCAGCACACACATTTATTATTATGCCCTGGGCATCGCACACAGCCTGGCAGTTGATGGAGGGGAAGCCCTTGTGGTTGATGTAGACCCTACCGTGCTCACCGGGTGGTGCTTTGATGTGTATGTGCATGCAGTCTATAGTACCCACTACCTCAGGGTATTCTGCTATTTGGTGGAAGAGACGCATATTGCTGGTCAACGCCTCACGGGTGTTGTGGAAATATATGTGCTCACCAGCATGTGCTGACATGGCATGCAGGAATTGGTGGAGTACCTGGATGCTGATGCCTGTGAGATCCCCATGATATCCCCAGTTGGCCTTTGGAAGGTACCTGTGGCTAGTATTCTTAGGCCTACACATACCTTGGAATCCACTGGGATAGGTTCCCCTCTGTTGGTTCTGTGTGTGAGGCATGTCCGGCACAGCTCAACAATTTGCTGTAGGAGGTCTCTGTCCACCCTATAGCATTCCACTATCTCCAGCTCATGTAGGCTGGTTGTCAGCATTCTCATCCTCACCAGCCTCAGCCTCTTCCACATGTTGATTTATGAGAGCTAATGCAGCCCCTATCATTTTGTTGCTTTTGTTAGGTAAATTTCCCCATTTGTTTACACCAGTGGTGGGAAAAAACAGAGGGAAAGGTGTTTGCATAGTTTATAGTAGTGTGCTGGGCTGGGCTGCTGCTGTGTAATTGGCTGATTCTGATACATTTCACCTGCCAGCTATGCTAGTTCTCCTTGATTACCTTCCTACTGCTGTTTTCCCTTCCCATTGCCTTCCTGTTTAAGCCCCAAGGTGTGCCACACAAACACAGTGCTCAGATGCGCACGGAGCTGCTATTTCCTGGTTTACTTTTTTTTTTCATTTAAAACACGGTGCGTGGCAGGCACACCCATTTAGGCACTGTAAAGAGTGCTTGGCAGCTTCAGATGCACCCCCTTGCTTAGCTCTACTAAGCTAAGGGCAAACTTGAGCCACAGGGCTCCAATAGGCTTACAGTATGCCTGACACACTCCTCTATGATATCAGCTAGCTCTTAGGCTTGCACCATGGTCTTTCTGCATGTACACAGTTGGGTGCAGGCTAGCCATGAGAGGAAATCTGAGATTCAGTATCATTCCCCTCATTTGCATAGGATTGCCTGCTAATGCCTAGTTACAAGTCCCACACTGAGCCTTCCCCCTTAGCAACCACTATTCACTGGCCTTGTTGTCTTCTGCCTGACATTGACTTTAATGGCAAAACTGTGAATTTGCAGGGAAAGCTTTTTTCAGGGTTTGTCTGTTATTTTTCAGCTGATCCCATTTGCGTGCCGCTGCCCTACGCTTAAATGGCTGAACTGTTTTCCATGCCAATGGCCATATATTTGGTTATTGGCATGCATTCCACATTATATACAGCCTTTATTTGGAGCTGTCATGCCTCTGTTTTGTAGTTTGCAGAAATGTACTCGGTTACTAACCGAGCAAATTTCCACAGATTACACTAGTCCTGCACGGATGGCTGCCAGCTTCCTGGATCGCAAATTCACCTCATTTGCATGTTTTTTACCTGCAAATGGGGTAATTTGCATACAGGATCTGTGTCCATGCAGGAATAGTGCAGGAGTGTTCGTGCATGTCCCCAGAGCTTGTTCCTGGATCTCTCCGCAGCCATATTATCTCCACTATTCCTGCATGCCGTACAGAGCTTGCTGAACCCTGGGGAATGTTTACTTTTTCTCCAACAATTTTTATATAATCTGGATTACTTCTAAAAAGATCCCAGTTTCTCCTTATTATACAAGTGATGGGATAAAAATCTTTATTGAATGGTACAACGCATGACCTATTCCTACAATCTTTAACTTTATTGTCAGACACATTACTTAATTCAGTACTAGCCAGAAAGGTGCCGATAACTGGTACATAAATACCATCATTTCTTTTTTTTTTTACTTCCCAAAGAATCTTGTCTACAAATGTCTCTGGGTAACCTCTTCTTCCTAAAATATCCTTCAAGATGTCACATTGTTCAAGAAATAAATTGTTATCAGACACCATTCTGGCTAAATGAACATACTGGCTTTTAACCAGAGCCTTCTTTTGATGTAAGGGATGGGAACTACTGAAGTGTAACAAAGTGTTTGAGTATGTTGGTTTCCTATATAATGTAGACACACATTTCTTATTGGTCTTATCCTTAAGAAAAGTGACATCAAGATAATTAACTTTCTCATAATCCATATTCATAGTAAACTTTAAGAATGCTGTACAATTATTCAAATAATCATAAAATTCCAATAATCTTGACTCACTTCCTTTCCGAAAAATGATTATATCATCTAAAAGTCTACCATACATACTCTACTCTTCTTTAAAACCTAATGTAAAATTACAAGTTTTCTCCCATTGGGCTAGAACAATGTTTGCAAAGATCGGGGCACATCTTGCCCCCATTGCTACCCCTTTTACTTGTTTGTATATCTGATTTTCAAAAATAAGAAAATTGTTTTCCAAGACCATTCCATTAAACTCCTAAGAGTGTTATCTTTACTCTTAGAAAAATCTGGGTGTTGGCTCATAAACTCATAGAACATTTCCAAGCCTGTCACTTGTGGAATTTCAGAGAATAAATCACATACATCAGCTGTAACTAAAATAAGTTCATCTAAATAAAACTCATTTTTAATTTTTGATAAAAAAATTCCAGGAGTTCCTAAAAATATATTCATACCCAGTAAGAATGTCTTTAAGATGAAAATCAATATACTTAGCCATTGTAAAAGTAATAGAGCCTGCTGCATCCACTATAGGGTGTGGGAGGGATCTTTAATGTTTTTATGTATTTTGGGGATTCCAAGCATAGTTGGAAATCCCTGGATGGTCCATAGACAGGTTCTTATGCTCATCAATAGTAAGCTCTCCTTTGAGAACCATCTCATCCAAAATTTGTTTAACATTCCTATAGGCTATATTTAATTCATTACTTGATGCTTCAGCATAGGTATCAGTAAACATTTTGTTAAACATCCTGTCTATGTAATTGACCCCATCCATAACAACTAGCCCTCCACTCTTGTGCAGTTTCATAAGTCTTATAGTTTTATTAGATATAATCTCATTTAATAACCGTACTTCTTCCTTGGTTAAATTGTCTTGCTTGCTACTTTCTCATTTACTTCTCAGAGTATCACAAACATGTTGTTCATAAACTTTTTCAAATTAACTACAGGGTGAGCAACAAGCAAACAAGTGCTGGGCTTAGTTATTTCATGCCTTGGTATGTTACTACTGTCCTTGTATAAAAAAAAACAAACCAAGATTCAATTTCTTAGTGAAGGACTTGGGTTGTATAATACTTTGTAATACGTTACCTCTTTTACTAGGTACAAAATTCAACCCCCTTTTCCAAGAGGTTAGCCCATTCACCAGTAACTTCAACACTACTAAAATTCTCTATTCTCTGTGTATTATATGCAGATAAAAAACTCTTCAAGCACATTAGCTAAGCATGCGATAGAGAATGGTGGTGCATATATGTTTTCTTTTCTTGTTATGGAGATAATTAATGTTGACGCCAGATTTGGTGATGTGGCATATAGAACTGAGAAGAGTGAGGTATGCTGGATATTAACATTTAAGGCAGATAGGGGTTTTGGTTTGAATGGTGTGGTTCCCATTAAACCAGTGTTGAAGTTTAGGGGGCTCACCAAATAATTACATGCTAGTATGATATACAGTTTTAAGATCTGGTGTGGAGAGTGCATGTACCTTTAAGAACAGTTTGAACATGATGTTGTATTACGTTTGCTTTTTCAGTAGTGTTGGGATGGAATGGGATAGTAGTATGGAGGCATTGTCCCTACTTTTCCTTTAAACTTTTAACAAGAATGAACAGGTTAGTTTAATTATTTGTATTAGTGAAATATAAAATTAAATGTTTTTATGTGTGTTTTTATTATGGTCTGAAGAAGTGACCTTTCAGGTCGAGAAAGTGCTTACCAGTTTTAAATAAATACTCTGTTTTTTTACCCTGCTGTGTGTCGGTTACCTGCTGTTTGTTTTTTTACGTTCTTACTTGTTTTCACTGCCGGTGGTATACCATTAATCCTATGGGTGGTTATTTATTTTATTACCAAAGAATGATTAAACTCCACTGAAACCTGGCTTGCTCAATCTCAATTACTCTTAAATCCTAATAAAACTAAAGTCATGCTCTTAACTCCAAGGTCCTATTTAGATAAAAAGTCCAGTTTTGCAATATTCTCTCAAAATGTTCAGCTGGAAGTAGTGTCCCAAGCCAAACTATTAGGCATTACCCTATGATCAACTCAAAACTGATACTCATATTCAAACTATAGTAAGACAAATTCATTAGAAATTAGGACTTCTTTGCAGAGGTTCCAACTTTCTTACTGTCCACTCTTGTAAAACTACAGATACAGCCTAGCTATCTTCTATCAGGTCTACTCTATGTTTATCCTATCCTGTGTTATCTGAAGCATCCGCTGCCTGATACTGAAAAATAAGTATAATGTTTACTTGATTTGTACTTCTTGCATTGTATTTTACTGTGGGCTATTATTTTTGAACTGTATTTTACTATATTTTTGCTGTTTCCTTCACTTTTAGCCTAACATAGACTTGGTTTATATTTACTGGACCCAGCCTGTTTTTACAGTTTCTGAGCACCAGTCATAGGTTCATAGGTTCATAGGTAGGTACTAGGCTATAGGCCCTAGGGCCTATATAAGCCTAGCCATGAAGGTACCCTGGCTTTCACCACCTAAGAAAATTATTTTCCTGTGCCCCTGTCGAGCAGAGCCACAGAGGTGATCCCCAGGATGAATTTCCTATTTCCCATCCAATCATCAAGATTTTTCTTTGAGTGCTAATGAGGAGCTTTGTTTGATATAGATAGGTAGTTTGTTCCAGAGTATGGGAGTCCCTGGGACAGGAAGTTATCCCTCCAGCATGTTCTCTTTATTGTAGTGACAAGGTTTAGGTCCCTAGAGCATGTAGCTTGGAGGAATTGGGATTTCTTTAAGTGGAGCATGTCCAACAGCTCTGGGTTTGACATAACTTTGTATGTTCATAGGTTCATTGGTTCATACTAGGCTATCTGCCTTAGGGCATTTATAAGCCTAGCCAGAATGTGTTTGGCATTCACCACCCATTTTAAATTTATTTTGCTATGCCCTTTTTCGAGGTTAGTATACTGTGCCTCTGTCTAACAGTGACACAGAAGTGATACCCGGGGTAAACCTACGATCTCCCATCCACTCATCAAGATTCCTCTTGAAGAGAGTCAATGAGGGACTCTGCCTAACCTGGACTGGGATTTTATTCCAGAGTGAAGGGAGCCTCTGGGTTATGAATCTGTCCCTCCAGCATGTCCTATTTATTTCAGTGCTGAGGTTCAAGTCTCTCGAGCGCATAGATCAATGGGATTTGGATTTTCTGAGGTGCAGCATGTTCATTAATTCCGGGTTGGACATGGCTTTATACGTCAGGCACAGATCGCCTCTGAACAGGCGGTATGCCACTGAGTAGAGCTGGAGTTTGTTTAACCGGGCAGTATATGGCATCTGTTTGAGCCCTTTGATCCTCTTGGTGAGGTACTTTTGGGGTCTTTCCAGTTGCTGCAGGTGTCTGGTAAGGTACATCCCAAAAGGGGCATTGTACTCAATTATGGGCCTGAAGAGGGATGAATAAAGAGGCACGATGACCTCCCCTGATCTAGATGTGAATCCCTTCATGATTAGGTGGGCTATATAAAATGTTTTTCTAACCACTTTGGCCACGTGGTTGTCAAGTGAGAGATTGCTATCAACTTGGGTCCCAGGTCCCTAATTACTTCTTCTGTACTTAATGGATTACCACCTAGTAATGCTCCCAGTCTATGTTTGGGTAGTTGAAGTCGCCCAATATAATGGTGTTTGGAGAGACCTTCATATTTTCCAGTGTTCTCAGGAAGGCTGAGTGGGGTTCCTGGGTTTGGGAGGGTGGTCTGTAGCAGGCTATAAACTGGAAGGCAGTTTTACCCACTGTTAGTTGCACGTGGATAGTCTCTGATGCTTCGTGCTTTGCCACCAACCTGGAGGTGTGGGTATCTTTGATGAATATCGATACTCTCCCTCCTTTTGTGGTTCGGTCCAAGTTTTGGGGCCGAAAAGCATGGTATGAGGTATAACCTGGTAGTGCTGGGGTGCTCTTGGGAGCCCTGAACCAGGTTTCTGTTACTGCACAGATATCAATGTTCTCCATGCTAAGGAGAGTTTCGAGTGCATGCATCTCAAGGTTTAGACTTCTGGCGTTGAGTAACATTACTCTTAGTTTCTTATCCCTTGTGATACCTATGGAGGTGGGTTTGTCTTTTGAGCCTTGCCTAAAAAAGGCACTATGGGGGTAGCAAGAGCCTTTGCCAATATCCGAAAGCCCAGGGGGAAAAGGTGCAAGCCGTCCCTAGCGAAGCATCGTGGCTTGTCGAGCATATCATCCCAAGCTGACAGGCATTGGATCCCCTTTGAATGGCACCAGTACTTAAGCCAATTGTTGAAATTGATCATCTTGTCTTCATATTGTGGCATCATTCTTGGTGAGGGTAAGATGCTACTCAAGGTCAGGGTCATACCGGCCTGGGCTACATGCTCAGAGAGCTCCTTTATGTCTCTTTTCATGTAGTCCAGGGAGGTACGTCTCAGGTCATTCACACCAGCATGGACAATGACTGAGTCATATTTGTACTTGCCTTGGAGTGACCTGAGTGCTTGTGTTATGTGGCGGATCCTAGCGCCCGACAGGCTGCTCACCGTGACCTTCTCCTTGTTCAGCCTGGTGAGCGGGACGTCAGTGTGCCTGACGATAGAGTCACCTATTACAAGTGTATCAGGTGTGTTGTTTAGTCTTAAGGGCTGTGACTGTTCGGCACACTGGCTTTGTGAGATATGTGTTGCACGTGTTTTGTTTTGGGGTAGCGGTTGCTTGGGTGTCTGCTTTGGAGGTCTCTGCTGCTTAGGCAGATCTTTATTTAGAGCTTCTGAGTATGTTGTTGTGTGATTATGTGTTTGGTTTGCTGTCGTGGTAGGTCTATGTGAGACTGGAATTGTAGTGAGTGTGGTTTCCTTCTCCTCCTGACTGGTTATGCCAGTACTGAGTTGAGAGAGCTTAGCCTCCAGTTTGGCTATATGGTTGCATCTCTCACATGTGTTGGAATTTGTTGGGAGGAGGAGAGGGTTGTCTGTGTACATGAGGCAGTTGTAACATTGCCTCAAGATTCCCAGATTCACCAGCAGGACCGGAGAGGAGATTGACAACTGACCTTTGGACATGCTAGAATAATATTGGGAATTCCTTAATAATTGAAAACAAGGGCCAGTGGGGAGTGAGGGTGTAGTGCTTTTAATTTTTAGTGCTGACTTATATAATTGCTTTAGTGAGCAAGTGCCAGGTAACTTAAGTGCAATGTGTTACAGGTAACTTAAATGCAAAAACGACAAACAGTAACTTTCTTTCAAGTGAAACAAGGAAATAAGTACAGTAAGCAATGCAGATATCACTAGTGATCCACAGAAGTGCTGAGAAGCCGCGTATTAGGTGGAATTAGCGTTCCAGGGAAATAACAAGCAAACAAACAACAAGCATATAGACAAAGCTAGATTCAGCAGACCTGGATCTAGTCTATGCTACAGCAAACAAGGTGTACCAATTTCAGTAAGATACAGTTCAAATATTCAGGCACTATAAACCTTTAACCAGAAATTCCAAGCTCAGAAGGGCAGAGTCCAGCCTCTTCTCCCACAAGAGTGCAGACCACAAACCTCCTTAATGTAAAATGACTGGCCTGAAGCCCTAGTGCTTAAACCAGAACTAATACACTTTAAGAATAACAGACACTGGGCTCTCAATCAGCATTTCCCAACTGAGAAGGATGAAAGCTACCTGTCCTGCCTCCACAGTGCATGCCACAAACCTTCCTAATGTAAAACAACTGGTCTGAAGCCCAAGTGCTTAATCCAAAAGACTTAGAATGATAGCTACACTTTAATAAAGTTACTACCAAGCAGTAATAAATACAATTGAATACTTTAGAGAATGCCTGGATTAGTGCTCAAGTTACACAAACAAAGCTAGATCCAGCAGGCCCGAATCCAGTCAATGCCACAGCAAACAAGGCGCACCAACTTCAGTAAGAAGCAGTTCAGATATGCATGAACTATAAGCCTTTAACCAGAAATTCCCAGCTCAGAAGGGCAGAGTCCAGCCTCTCCTCCAAAAAGAGTGCAGACCACGAACCCTCTTAATGTAAAATAACTGGCCTGAAAGCCCAAGTGCTTAAACCAGAATTAATACACTTTTAGAATAACAGACACTGAGCCCTCAATCAGCAGTTCCCAACCTAGAAGGATGTAAGCTACCTGTTCTGCCACTACAATGCAGACCACAAACCCTCTCAGTGCAAAACAACTGGTCTGAAGCCCAAGTGTTTAAACCAAAAGGCTTAGAATGAGTTACACCAAGCAGTAATAAATACAATTGAGCACTTTTAAGATGATGCAAAAGTAAAATAAAGTAGGTAGAAACACAAGTACAGTAAAAGCAGATTAATTTTTTTTTTTCTGAACAAGTGCTGAGATCAAAGAAACAGATTTGAGTGCTGAAACTAGAAAACTGGCTAGTTATAAGAAAAAAAACTAAGCTAGAAGGCTTCCCTCCAACACAGAAGGGCTTGGGGGCTCAGAAGCCTACAAATAGTCTATACCACTTAACAGGAAAGGCAGGAAACAAGCTTACATTTTTTTCTGTTTCCCAGATGCTCTCTTTGTACAGAGTAGGAGTGCCTGAAATCAGAATATGATCTCACTGCACTCAGTTGAGTAAGCAAATGAGATGGGCCCAGAAGGAGTATCCAAACACAAATTTACAAGAGGGGCGGGCAGTTTCAAGGCCACTAAGATTAACCCCAAAACAAAAACAGGGAGGGTGGGTGGGACTAACTGAAGAGCAGAGTCAAAACTTCCAGTTCAGTTAATATTCCTGCAACACAGTTAAAATTAATTTAAATACTGTATTTTTTGAAAAAAAAAGTGCAGATAAAGGTACTTAAATTCTCTTATACGTCCAGTTGAATACAGCAAGTTCTTAGCTGGCCAAAGCTGAGTTTTTTAAGCAGAAAATATTTCACACTGTACCACTTAAATAGGCAAGGACAGGAAATCAAAGAATGTGGCTACCCCCACACCTGTAATTACTAGCAAATAACAAAATTCAGCCAACGCTGACTAACTTCCAGTTCAGTTAATATTCCTGCAACACAGTTAAAATCAATTTAAATACTGTATTTAAAAAAAAAAAAAAGTGCAGATAAAGGTACTTAAATTCTCTTATACGTCCAGTTGAATACACAGCAAGTTCTTAGCCGGCCAAAGCTGAGGTTTTTAAGCAGAAAATATTTCACACTGTACCACTTAAATAGGCAAGGACAGGAAATCAAAGAATGTGGCTACCCCCACACCTGTAATTACTAGCAAATAACAAAATTCAGCAAACACTGACTAACTTCCAGTTCAGTTAATATTCCTGCAACACAGTTAAAATCAATTTAAATACTGTATTTTTTGAAAAAAAAGTGCAGATAAAGGTACTTAAATTCTCTTATACGTCCAGTTGAATACAGCAAGTTCTTAGCCGGCCAAAGCTGAGGTTTTAAGCAGAAAATATTTCACACTATACCACTTAAATAGGCAAGGACAGGAAATCAAAGAATGTGGCTACCCCACACCTGTAATTACTAGCAAATAACAAAATTCAGCAAACGCTAACTAACTTCCAGTTCAGTTAATATTCCTGCAACACAGTTAAAATCAATTTAAATACTGTATTTTTTGAAAAAAAGTGCAGATAAAGGTACTTAAATTCTCTTATACGTCCAGTTGAATACAGCAAGTTCTTAGCCAGCCAAAGCTGAGGTTTTTAAGCAGAAAATATTTCACACTTTACCACTTAAATAGGCAAGGACAGGAAATCAAAGAATGAGGCTACCCCCACACCTGTAATTACTAGCAAATAACAAAATTCAGCAAACACTGACTAACTTCCAGTTCAGTTAATATTCCTGCAACACAGTTAAAATCAATTTAAATACTGTATTTATTTGAAAAAAAGTGCAGATAAAGGTACTTAAATTCTCTTATACGTCCAGTTGAATACAGCAAGTTCTTAGCCGGCCAAAGCTGAGGTTTTAAGCAGAAAATATTTCACACTGTACCACTTAAATAGGCAAGGACAGGAAATCAAAGAATGTGGCTACCCCCACACCTGTAATTACTAGCAAATAACAAAATTCAGCAAACACTGACTAACTTCCAGTTCAGTTAATATTCCTGCAACACAGTTAAAATCAATTTAAATACTGTATTTTTTAAAAAAAAAGTGCAGATAAAGGTACTTAAATTCTCTTATACGTCCAGTTTAATACAGCAAGTTCTTAGCCGGCCAAAGCTGAGGTTTTTAAGCAGAAAATATTTCACACTGTACCACTTAAATAGGCAAGGACAGGAAATCAAAGAATGTGGCTACCCCCACACCTGTAATTACCAGCAAATAACAAAATTCAGCAAACACTGACTAACTTCCAGTTCAGTTAATATTCCTGCAACACAGTTAACATCAATTTAAATACTGTATTTTTTGAAAAAAAAGTGCAGATAAAGGTACTTAAATTCTCTTATACGTCCAGTTGAATACAGCAAGTTCTTAGCCGGCCAAAGCTGAGGTTCTTAAGCCAAAAATATTTCACACTGTACCACTTAAATAGGCAAGGACAGGAAATCAAAGAATGTGGCTAGCCCCACACCTGTAATTACTAGCAAATAACAAAATTCAGCAAACACTAACTTCCAGTTCAGTTAATATTCCTGCAACACAGTTAAAATCAATTTAAATACTGTATTTTTTGAAAAAAAAGTGCAGATAAAGGTACTTAAATTCTCTTATACATCCAGTTGAATACAGCAAGTTCTTAGCCGGCCAAAGCTGAGGTTTTAAGCAGAAAATATTTCACACTGTACCACTTAAATAGGCAAGGACAGGAAATCAAAGAATGTGGCTACCTCCACACCTGTAATTACTAGCAAATAACAAAATTCAGCAAACACTGACTAACTTCCAGTTCAGTTAATATTCCTGCAACACAGTTAAAATCAATTTAAATACTGTATTTTTTGAAAAAAAAAGTGCAGATAAAGGTACTTAAATTCTCTTATACGTCCAGTTGAATACAGCAAGTTCTTAGCTGGCCAAAGCTGAGGTTTTTAAGCAGAAAATATTTCACACTGTACCACTTAAATAGGCAAGGACAGGAAATCAAAGAATGTGACTACCCCCACACCTGTAATTACTAGCAAATAACAAAATTTAGCAAACACTGACTAACTTCCAGTTCAGTTAATATTCCTGCAACATAGTTAAAATCAATTTAAATACTGTATTTTTTGAAAAAAAGTGCAGATAAAGGTACTTAAATTCTCTTATACGTCCAGTTGAATACAGCAAGTTCTTAGCCAGCCAAAGCTGAGGTTCTTAAGCCGCAAATATTTCACACTGTACCACTTAAATAGGCAAGGACAGGAAATCAAAGAATGTGGCTACCCCCACAGCTGTAATTACCAGCAAATAACAAAATTCAGCAAACACTGACTAACTTCCAGTTCAGTTAATATTCCTGCAACACAGTTAAAATCAATTTAAATACTGTATTTTTTGAAAAAAAAGTGCAGATAAAGGTACTTAAATTCTCTTATACGTCCAGTTGAATACAGCAAGTTCTTAGCCGGCCAAAGCTGAGGTTTTTAAGCAGAAAATATTTCACACTGTACCACTTAAATAGGCAAGGACAGGAAATCAAAGAATATGGCTACCCCCACACCTGTAATTACTAGCAAATAACAAAATTCAGCAAACACTGACTAACTTCCAGTTCAGTTAATATTCCTGCAACACAGTTAAAATCAATTTAAATACTGTATTTTTTGTAAAAAGTGCAGATAAAGGTACTTAAATTCTCTTATACGTCCAGTTGAATACAGCAAGTTCTTAGCCGGCCAAAGCTGAGGTTTTTAAGCAGAAAATATTTCACACTGTACCACTTAAATAGGCAAGGGCAGGAAATCAAAGAATGTGGCTACCCCACACCTGTAATTACTAGCAAATAACAAAATTCAGCAAACACTGACTAACTTCCAGTTCAGTTAATATTCCTGCAACACAGTTAAAATCAATTTAAATACTGTATTTTTTGAAAAAAAAGTGCAGATAAAGATACTCAAATTCTCTTATACGTCCAGTTGAATACAGCAAGTTCTTAGCCGGCCAAAGCTGAGGTTTTTAAGCAGAAAATATTTCACACTGTACCACATAAATAGGCAAGGACAGGAAATCAAAGAATGTGGCTACCCCCACACCTGTAATTACTAGCAAATAACAAAATTCAGCAAACACTGACTAACTTCCAGTTCAGTTGAGATTGCCTCTGAGTAGGAGATATGCGGCAGAGTAAAGCTGGAGGTTTTTGAGACGGTCTGCATAGGGCATCTGTTTGAGGACAGTAATCCTCTTTGCGAGGTATTTCTGCGGCCTTTCCAGTTGTTGTAGATGTTTTGTGAGGTACATTCCAAAGGGGGCGTTGTACTCTATAATGGGTCTAATGAGTGATGAGTAGAGGGGAACAATGACCTCTTTTTTCCTGGATGAGAAACCTTTTGTGATGAGGTGTGCCACTTAGCAGGATTTCCTGACTACCATGGCGATGTGATTATCAAAGGAGAGACTACTGTCCACCTGTGTCCCAAGGTCTCTTATCACACTTTCGGTGTTGGACTACCACCTATGTGGTAGCTCATGGGTACAGAGTTTTTACCAAAGGAGATGACAATGCATTTTTTGGCATTGAGCTTGAGGCCATGGCTTTGACACCAGGCATCTGTCTCCATGAGGCCCTTTTATAGGATGTCCACATCATTAGGAGTTTTGATTATGGCTCCTAGTTTGCAGTCATCTGCAAACTTCATTAGCCAAAGACCTTCTGTGTTAGCCTGTACTTCAGAAAAGTAGATACCAAACAGGAGAGGACCCAGGAATGAACCCTGTGGTACTCCAGTTGTCACTGGTATGAAGTCAGATTTGGAGTCTGCTAATTTCACAGTGTGGGTTCTGTCAGTGAGCCAGCTGGCAACCCATCTTATGACATAGGGGTTTCTACCTAGTTTAGTGAGTTTATTTATAATTCCAGAGTGAGGGATGGTGTCAAAACTCTTAGTAAGATCTAGATAGGCTGTGTGAACCACCTTACCCTTGTCTATGGCTTTGGTGACTGCTTCAAAGAAGTCTGTCAGATTTATGAGACAAGATCTGCCTTTTACAAACGCAAACTGGGTGGGGTCCAGAGTTTGGAGATTATCAATTTCTTTGTGTATAAGATCCATGAGGATATGTTCCATGGCCTTGCAGACCAGGCTCGTTAGGCTAATGGAGCGATAGTTTCCGGGGTCCGTGGTGGCTCCCGCTTTGTGGAGTAGGATAACCGTCGCTGTGTGCCATTCAATGGGCACAAAGCCTAAGGTGAGGCTATGATTGAACATGGTGCTTAGGTGGTGTACCAGTTCATTCTGCAGTTCATGTAGAACGCAGCCTGGGATGTTGTCAGGTCCCATGGATGCTGTGTTCCTGGCTTTGGAGAGTGTGGTTTTTACTTGTGCAGACGTGATTACAGGAACTTTGCATTCTTCCGGTATAGAGATGGGCCATTTAGGGGGTGAGAGGGGGGGTAAAGTTAGCACTGAACCTATCTGCCAGGATGGTGGCAGTATCAGTTGGTTCTGTATATTTAGTGTCATTTTGCTGTAACTCAGAGCAGATCTGAGTGTTACCACTGAGATTCTTGACATAGCTATAGAATGCTTTGTAGTTGTCTTTGGAATCAGTGGCAATTTTGTTTTCGTAACTAGCTTTGGAGGATTTTATGATTGATCTCAGCTTCTTACTGAGGCTGACCAGGGAGTTCCTCCAATTATGGGATTTTACTCTTTTTTGCAACACTTTCTTTCTTTTGTTGTAGAGTTTGTTTATGGCAGGGGACCGCCAGAATGGCTTCCTTTATTTGGAGGATAGCATCTTGATTCTGTTAGGGATAGCATGATCCATGCACTCGTGTAAGTGCTTATAAACTGCATTTGTGTAGGATTCAGCAGTCGTACCTCTATTTTCTGTCTGCATGGGTGATGTGACATTTGCCACTTCTGTCTTAAGAAGCATTAAGTTGGCTTTGGAGAAATTTTTTTACGGTGGTTTCCCTAATGTGGGGGGGTGGGGGCAGGATGTGGATGTCTAGGGTGATTAGCTTGTGGTTGAATCTGACCAATGAGGAATTGACCTCTGGTGTGGAACACCGGTCGCCCATGTTGGTAATGACCAGGTCTAGGATATTGCTGCCCATGGTGGGGGTGTGGATATGTTGATCCAAGGCATTGGAATTTATGAATTCCAGAAAACATTGACTAAAAGTGTTGGTACATGAGTAGTTTTCCCAGTTAATGGTGGGATAGTTGAAATCACCAATTAGTAGGGTGTTGGGTTGTCTCTAATATTTTCCAGTGTATCAAGAAATGAGGAGTGGGAATCCTGGGGCATGGTGGGGGATCTGTAGCAAGTTACAATTTGGATTGCGGTCTTCCCCAGAGTTAGCTGCACTTGGATAATCTCTAATGCATTATTCTGGGCAACTAGCTGGAGGTGTGGATATCCTTAATGAATATAGACATGCCTCCGCCTTTAGTGTTTTGGTCCAGGTCAGATGGATGAAAGGTGTGATATGAATTATAGCCTGGTAATGCAGGGGTGCTGTCTGGAGCCTTGAACCAGGTCTCTGTCACTGCACAGATGTCAATGTTCTTCATTTTAAGGAGTGCCTTGAGTGAATGGATTTTGAGGTTTAGACTTCTAGCATTGCATAGCATTACCCTCAGATTTTGCTTGCTTGTACCTGTTAAGGTGGTAAATTTGTCATTTGAACCTTGCCTAAAAAAGGCACTATAAGGGTGGCAAGAGCCTTAGCCAGTATCCGGAATCCCAAGGGAGACATGTGCAGGCCATCTCTGGCAAAGCATCATGGTCTGTTGATCATGTCATCCCAGGCTGACAGATACTGGATCCCCTTAGAATGACACCAGAAGCTTATTCAATTGTTGAAGTCAATCACTTTGTCCTTGTACTGTGGTATCATTCTGAGTGATGGCAGGATGCTACTCAGGGCTAGCGTCATACCTGCCGGGGCTACAAGATCAGAGAGCTCCTCCATGTCTCTTTTCATGTAGCCCAGAGAGGTACGTCTCAGGTAATTCACACTGACATAGACAATGACAGAGTCATATTTGTACTTGTTGTGGAGTGACCTGAGTGTGTGCATTATGTGGTGGATCCTGGCACCCAACAGGCAGCTGACAGTAACTTTCTTCTTCTTTAGCTTGGTGAGTGGAACATCAGTGTGCCTGTCTATAGAGTCACCTATGACTAGAGTGTTAGGTACGTTGTTATGCCTTATGGGATGTGGTTGAGTGGCACACTGAGTCTGTGGTACGTGTCATTTGGGTTGTTTTGGGGGGTGGAAGTTGCTTGCATTTCTACTTTGGAGGTCTCTGTTGCTTGAGCAGATTTTTATGTAGAGCATCCGTGAATGTAAGTGTGTGTTTCATATTTCTATGTGTGTGTTTTGGTGGTGTAGTTTTTGAGGGACTATGTGATGAGTGTGATGCGGTGCAAGTGTTTACCTTCTCCTCTTGGCTATCTAGTCCTGTCTTGGGTGAAAAGAGCTTTGCTTCCAATTTGGCTATATAAATACATCTCTCACAGGTTGTAGTGTTGGGTGGTAGGAGGAGAGGGTTGTCTGTGTACATTAGGCAATTGCTGCATTACCCCAAGATGCCCAGATTCATCAGATAGACAGGAGAAAACACCGTGAGCTGACCCTTAGACATGCCTGGATAGGTGCTTATTTATTAAGTACTAACAACTGTTTTCCTCTATACAAGTGATGAAAGTTGAGTGCTGTAGTAATTTATAGCTTATTTAGTGCTTACAACAAGTTCTGAACAAGTGCTGAGCTCAAAGAAACATTTTAGTGGTAAAACTAAAAAACTGGGTAGTTCTAAGGGAAAATTTGAAGAGCAGACTTTATGGTGCTGGGAATAAGTGGCGACGCATAAAGTGTATATATATATATATATATATATATATATATATATATATATATATATATATTAATATAACAGTAGCAAATGAGCGAACTGATTTAAACAAATTAACCAATTAACCAATAAAAAGCTAAAAACTGAGCCCTGTTCCAGCAGTCTTCGATCAGACAAGTTCTAACTGCACACTCCTGCCACTAGGGTGCAGGGGAACCTTCTCCTAAAAAAGATGGTCTGGATAAGTTATACAAACAAAGCTAGGTTCAACAGGTCTGAATTTAGTCTATGCTACAGCAAACAAGTCATACCAACTTCAGAAAGAAACAGTTTCCAGCTTTCCTTTACCAAAGAGGGCCTCCCCGTACACCCTAGTGAGAGTAGAGTGCAGCTAAGGACCTATTTGATTGGTGATTGTTGGCCCAGGGCCCAGTGTAAATGTTTGAAATCAATTTAATTTTGTTTTCCTGAGCTGCACAGAGGTTATAAACAAGCAATCAATTTCCTGTGTTATCTGAAGCATCCACTGCCTGCTACTGAAAAATAAGTATCATTTTTATTTGACATGCACTTCTTGCATTGTATTTTATTGTGTGCTGTTATTATTGAACTGTATTTTACTGTATTTTTGCTGTTTCCTGCACTTTCAGCCTAGCATAGACTTGGTTCATATCTGCTGGACCCAGTCTATTTTTATAGTTTCTGAGCACTAATCCAGCTTTCCTCCACAAAAGAGGGCCTCCCCCTACACCCTAGTGAAAGTAGAGTGTAGCTAAGGACCTATTTCAGTGGTGATTGTTGCCGTAGGGCCCAGTCGAGTGTACTACTATTGGTTAAAGTGCTTGCAATCAGTTTAATTTTCTTGCTACTTGTTGCCCACATTAGAGTGGGTTTGCATGGTGTGCACCATGTGCATAACCATGCACTACCGCACAGTAGAGGATACCATTAGCAGTTATAGATGCAAACACTTAGATAGATAATTTTCCCTCAGTCAACTGCTTGTGCCCCATCGGAGGTTTCTCACTGTTGTGCTTTACTGCCCCATTAGACACTCAGCTGAGCCTCTGAGGTTCCTCTACAAGTCTTATCCATTAATCCCCTCACAGTTTAAAACTTTTTCTTGTCCTTTAGCCATACTTGGTCCTTCTAATTCCCGTCCTGTTACTGACATCAATACTTCACCTAGCATCATGAATTTACAATTTCGCACTGCTTCTCAAGCCAGCCTGATTGACATGGGCATCCTTAGGCAATGTAGCAATTGCCTCATGTACATTGACAACCCACTTCTCATATTTCACACAAATTCAATAGTGAGAGATGTATCTATATTAAGAATCTAGAATCTAGGCTCTCTTGCTCACAAATCAGTATATCAGATATTAAGCAGGTTGTTAGCTCACACACTTCACCTCCTGCACCATCCATGCGTACAACACCTATACCTACATATAAAGAGGATCTCACTAGAAGCCTACCTAAAGATCAGAGACCTCCCAAACATAAACATACTTTATTTAATGCAGTCCCAGCAAATCACAGTACACATACAAATGCATGCACCAGTGTCTCACCGAACATGCCCCAAGGCAAAGCACAAAATCAAATGTTTTAGTTATAGGTGACTCCATTGTGAGACACACAGATGTCCCACTCACCAGGTTGGATAAAGAAAAGGTCACAGCCAGCTGATTGTCAGGTGCCAGGATCCACCACAGCACACATACATTCAAGTCTCTCAACAACAGGCACTGTTACCCAGGCAGGTATGTCTCTAGCCTTAAGCAACATTCTACTTTCACCAAGGATGATGCCTCAATACAGACAAAAAAAATGATTGGCTTCAACAATTGGCTTAGTTTCTGGTGTCATTCTAAGGGATCCGGTACCTGTCAGCCTGGGATGATATGGTTGATAGACCATGATGCTTTGCCACAGATGGTGACCATCTGTCACCTCTGGGCTTTCACCTACTGGCTAAGGCTCTTGCCTCCCCCATAGTGCCTGTTTTAGGCAATGTCACAAAACAAAATTCCCAACATAAAAATATCCTCAAAAAACAACCTTAAGGTTATACTCCTAAATGCTAGGAGTGTAAATCTGAAACTGCACTCACTGCAAGCACTTCTCACCTTGGAAGATGCAGACATCTGTGCAGTCACAGAGACCTGGATCAAGACCACAGAGAGCACCTCGGCCATACTAGGATATAATGCCTTCCCCACGTTCAGACCACAAAATGAATGCATGAAAACTAAAGGAGGAGGAATATCAATAGTCATCAAAGATAAATACACCTCCAGAATGGTTAAACAGCATGATTCCCTACAGTTACTCCATGTGCAAATAACTATAGGCAAGACCGCTCTCCAAGTTATCATCAGCTATAGATCCCCTTCCATGAAACATGATATCCACACTGCCTGCATGGATCTACTTGAGTAACTGACAATACAACCAAGCATCCTGACTATAGGTGACTTTAACTATCTGTCCATAGACTGGGTAAATTATGCATGTACAAACACACACAGCCAAAGGTTCTTAGATGCTGTTAACTCAAATGTCGTGGAGCAGATAGTTGACACCTCCACAAGAGGCCCAAACATTCTAGATTTGGTACTCACCAACATGGTAGAATGGTTCACCACCATAATTGTGCAGCCCTACCTGATGAAGTCTGATCATAAATCAGTCTGTCGAAGTAACAATAGCATCAGACCTGCCCCCCCCCAAAGGAGAAATTAGGCTAAAAACTTTGCCAAAGCCAACTACTGCCTCTTACAAGAAGGCATTAATAACTTCAAAGCTCCTGTCCCCACTGACGGCATGGACACCTATACTGGGATATATACCAATGCATTGTATAAACATATTGTAACTCAGCTGTTCCTGATAGGACCAAAGCAAGATCCGCAAGAAAAAACAAGCCTGCCTGGTGGACATCTGCCATAAACAGGTTATATACTAAGAGGAAAAAACTGCTGTCTAAGAGCAAGAAGGAACGATCACAGAATTGGAAGCACACCCTTCTCAGCTTGAACAAGCAAATAGCATCTTATAAAGATAAGCTAAAGCTAACTATGAATCTAGATTAGCATTCTTAGCTAAGGAAAACTATCAGGCATTCTTTAGCTACATCCAAAACTTTAAAGGAAAAGCCAAGATTTGAACTAGTAGTGATAGGTACCACATGTACTAAACCAGGGGAAATAGCCAACTTGCTAGTGGACAGGTTCAGTGAAAACTTCTCCCCCCTGTCCCTGCCACATATACCCCCAAAACATTCCTACCACCTACTCTCCACCTAGTATCTCTAAAGAACAGGTATTAACCACTCTCTCCAAGACTAAAAACATAGCCTCTGTGTGACCTGATAACATTCCAGGCTGTATTCTCAATGGTTTAAAACAGGAGTTAGCAACACCATTAGGTACTCTTTTCAACCACAGGCCAAGCACTGGTTTTGTCCCTGCTGAATGGAAAACAGCTACTGTCAACCCCTTGTACAATGAGGGTGCATCAATTGACCCTGGGAACTATAAACTCATTAGCCTAACCAGCCTTATCTGCAAGGCCATGGAGAGAATCATCATGGACCTAATCAACAAGGATATAGGAGACCTTCAAACACTTGACCCAACCCAGTTTGGTTCTGTGAAAGGGAGAGCTTGTCTGTTGAACCTGATGAATGTCTTCAAGACTGTCACTATAGCCCTGGAGAAAAGCAAATCTGTGCATACGTCCTACCCAGATTTGGCCAAGGCCTTTGATACAATCCTCCACTCAGGCATCATTGAAAAACTCATCAGGCTGGGGGTCAACCCATATCCTGTCAGGTGGGTTGCAAACTGGGTTACTGGCAGTACACATGCAGTCAAAATAGGGGACTCCACCTCCACCAGCAGACCCGTTACCAGTGGTGTTCCACAGAAATCAGCACTGGGGCCCCTATTGTTTGGAATCTACTTCTCAGAAGTACAGGCAAAAACAAAAGGTCTGTGGCTGACAAAGATGGCTGATGACTGCAAGTTGGGAGCAATCATCGAGTTTTCAAAAGATGTCAACATTCTACTTGAAGGACTTGTGCAAACCAATGACTGGTGCCAAAGTCATGGTCTTAAACTCAATACAAAAAATGCATTCTTGTCTATCCCTTTTTTAATTTCTCCAAATCTTTTGGGTTTCTAATACCATGATGGGAATGGACCCCATTCCTATGTCAAAGTTACAATTAAAGTTCATGAAATTAGTATTGTTTCAGTCTTTGATGTCAGCCAAAAGTGCTCTTAGCAGCACACTCAATATGCCCAGTAATGACTCCTTCTGCAATTTGTATGGGGTTACATGTATTGATAACATATTTAAATACAATTGTAGATTCAGTTTTGTAAGACCCATTGCTCCTTCTACTATTAGAACTGTCTGGGTATCTTTCTCCCACATTGCTCTCATTTCTGCCTGTAGATCCTAATATTTTATAACGTTGTGTCTCTCTGTATGCAAAACACTGTAGTCACTGGGTGTGCGATTTCAGTGATAAATTCTACTTTTGTCTTCTTTTCATGGACCACTATATCTGGTTTTCTAGCATCTATCTTTTGAATTGTTGGTAATGGGTGATTTTATGTGATGTAAACGTCATCATTTTCTATGATGCTTTGCGGTTCATGTTTCCAGTGTTTTTTCATCCACTTCAATACCATGATGTTTACAGAATCTTCAGTGCGACAGTCTTGCCACATTATTATGCCTTTCAGTATACAGTCCTTCTGTCATTAGTATATCACTACCAGCAATGAGATGTGCGACTATTTCCATTTTGGTTTTACAAAACCTACATTTGTCTGTTTCTCCCACATGTTCAATGGACTTTGCAAACCAGCATGTACGTAGCCCACTATCTTGGAACGCCAATATCAACCTTTCATCTCTTGGTTTGAATTTGCCTCTCCTTAACCATTCCTGCATTTGTTCCTGATCAACATGAAGTCCTTCCAGAAGTTTTCTATACTTACAACTATATTTATACATTTTCCACATTTCTTGTCTTCTCATCTGGTCCTTCACCTTATATTCTTTCTTTTGTTTTTTTTGGCACATTCAGTTGCTGCCTGATTTTTATCTACGTCTGGTTTGATTTCCATTCCTGCTTGATGCCGATATGCTTCTGCTATATTAAGCAGAGAAGTCATCTTAGGTTTATTCTCCTCATGTTTTGGGTCTTGTGAGGTCAGCAGATATGTGTGGAGTCCCATGATTGTAGATCTGTACATATAATCAGTTTCAAGGAGGCCCATCCATCCTTCGGAATGGGGAATATAATCTTGGTATGCACTGATTTTTATAAATCATTATGTGAGCATAAAGCACCCTTCTTGTTTTTCTATCTAATCTATCCAACATATTTTGGGACCAGTCAATCACTCCAAAACTGTAAGTAAGGACAAGAAGAGCAAATTGGTTTATAGCTTGGATTTTGTTTCTAGATGTCAATGCTGTTTTCAGGATTAATTTAAGTCTTCTAAAGTATCCCTTACTAAGTTTTATTTGTATTTGTTCACATTTTATTGTTGATCCTTTTATCAATTCAAAAATATTTATATACTCTCTCTTGCTCAAGTTCTTTTATATCACATTCTTGTCCCAAAATTGATGTTTTCTTGGTGCTGCAGTTTTCCTGTTTTAAAGGTTGCTTTTGCGCATTTATCAAGACCAAATAACATTCTTATATCATCTGAAAAAGTTTTGACAACTTGCAGTTGTACTTTCAGTTCCTCATCTGATGAGCTATACAGTTTTAAATCATTGATAAAGAGAAGATGAGATGTCTTTACACTGTTGTTTTCTAGGATCCAAATTATAGTCATGGCTTAAGCTGTTAAGTAGACAGCTTAATGGGTAAGGGCAAGGCAAAATAGCAGCGGTGACAGACAGTCACCCTAGAATATCCCCTTTGAATTTTTATCCATGGGATAATTATTTGTCCTTTATCATGGCTTAATTACAAAGTGGTCTGCCACTGTTTCATGGTCACTGTAATGTAGTGTAATGTAGTTGATCAGTGTAGGGTACATCTTATATATTTTTAAGCATAAACTCTGTCAGCAACAATTCCAATGTATAGTTTATATGTCATCGGAAAGCAAGTTACTCGTCTATAATTTTTAGTGTAGCTTGCAGGTTCACTCTTAAGTAGGAGTATTGTTTTTCCTGTTGTTAGCCAGATTGGTGTTTGCTCGGGGTATGCATATACATAGTTCTTACTCATGGCTAAATCTTTGTGCAAAAATGCCAACACTTTGAACCAAACGTTAGGTACTGCATCTGGGCCCGGGGATTTCCATTTAGAGGCTTTTCTTAGCTTTGATTCAATGTCTCTGGCTGTTACTTCATCCCATTTCATATCCTGTACTTTTAAACTTCTTATTATTTCTTTTACTTCTTCTATCCATTTGGCATCTTTGTTATATCCCACAGGACCTACATAGATACTTCTCCAAAAGTATCTATTGAATCACTTTTTGGTGGTCTTTCAATTCCTTTTACCTAGTTTCCCAATTCTTTATAAAACTTTTTTGGGTCATCAATAAATTGCTTAGTTTGTACTTTTTCTTTGTATGTATCTGTTTATCTTCTAAGTTTTTCCTCCTGTGCTAACATTTTTAGTTTGTTATTTGCAATAGTGCATGATAGATCCTGGTCTGTTCTAAATACTGCACATTGCTTTTATCATGTATATCTTTCTTAGTATTTTTGTTGATCTGTTTCCTCTTCTATATTCTTCTAACAGTGACACTTCTTGTCTTAATTGCTTTATAGTTTTTTCTATTTGATAGTTCCATGATGGTATTCAATTTCACCCTTTCCTTTCCCCTCACTATGCTGTTTTCTTGTGGTAGAACTTTATCAGCTATTAATTTTGCTGCAGAGTAATATATCTTGTTTTCATCTGTTATATTACATGGATCTCTATGGGCAGTCCTAATTACCGTGTTAGTTTGTTTTATCAAATTTCTGACCTTTTTGGTTTTTATTGACTTTCTGTAATATATTTCTTTCATTGAACTTAATATGTCTATTTATGTCTATTAAATCAAGCAACTCTTCTCTTAGCTGATTTTCTTCTAAAATGAGGGCACATTTTTTTCCATTTCCTGTGGGCATTCTATAGAAAGTTCTATTGCATCTTCCTGTGGCACATTCTCTTCAGTTTCATCCTGAGCCATCAGTTGCTCTGTCATATGAGAATCACTCCTCAACATTAACTGTGTCAGAGTTTCCAGTTTCCTGTCCTTCCCTCGCTGTCCAGCTTCAAGTGAACGTTTATACTGGCTTCCTGTGGAAGGCTCCAAAATATCTTCATATGGCACCTGATCAATTGCTTCCCATTCTACTGGTTTCCCTTTAATTTGGATATTGGTTGCTCTGTCCTGTTATGGTGCTTTCTGAATTAGATTTTCTACACTGAATCCTTCACTTCACAGGTACTCCATAACCTTAGTTTCTATTTCTTATTATTGCCCCCTTTGGCAAAGGCCGTGTACCTGCAGATTACCATATTAATAACAATACATTAAGCTCTAAAACAGTGGTGAGAGATTTGGGCACACAGGTTGATAGCAACCTTACTTTTTATCACTATAACTCCATGGTGGTAAAGAAGGCCTTCTACATTGCTCGCCTCATTAACAAGGGCATAGCTTCCAGAACAAAAGAGGTTATAACCCCTCTGTACTCTTCCCTCATTAGGCTAATAATAAAGTACAATGCTCCCTTAGGCATGTACCTAAATAGCCATCTGCAGCAACTGGAGAAAACTCAAAGGTTTCTCACAAAGAAAATTCAGGGTCTTCAGCACGTCTTATGTGAACAGCAACTCTTTTTAAGTGTAACTTGGATGACTGGATGAGATACCACAAATGTTCCCCAGGGATTTCACCTGTGTCCCTTTTGGATAGGGGCAGTCTGTGCTGATTTAGATCTGCTTATAATATAGATCATATCTCCAGACCCTTAAGGGAACAAGGGTTGAACTTGGCTAGGCTTGTAAGGGCCCTAGGGAAATTCATTAGCCTAGTAACCTCCTATGAACCTATGACCCTATAACATATCATTAATATTAAAATTAGAACAATATTATAACAAAATTGCTAAATTTGTTACCAAGATTCCTATTCAACACATCACTGTTTAGCCCTTAAAAACTTAAATTGACTTGAATTCTCAAACTACCACAGTTTATTGCACTTAAAACATACACACAGCATTCTATTCTTTCCAGATAAATGCTTCTCTCTTGCTTATCTACTGCATGGGTACATTGTCACATGACCTATTTATTCTGCAGACGCAAACCTATTTAAGGGTAAAAAATCATACACCTTTGGTGACTCCTTGTATTCTATGTATCAAACATGTGGAACACCCTCCCTGCAACTATTAGACAAATATCACCCTCCAATTGCTTCAAAGATAAGCTAAAGGATTTTCTGCTTAATTGTAGGCTCTTTAGGCTAAACCTACATCCTTGTAATTTGTGCATCTACTATTACTCTGTGCACAATTTCCTTAACTCTGTTTCCTCTAATACTCTCTTACTGGCATCAGGAAACCTCTGATCTTCACTAATTTTCTCTGAAGTTGTTTCCAGCATTCCTTTTATTTTTCAGCTCTCTGCTCCTCTCTCCTGCTTTTACTTAACTATTTCCTTTCTACCCAAATTAAAATTCCCTACTAAATCCCAGTCTCTCATTGTATGTCATTATGTTACATTGTATTTCATATGGTTTTACTTAAGAGCGACAGTTAAAATTCTTATCAGTGCTTTTGCTTTTTTATATTTCAAGATTTATTATTCTAATATTTGTATTGCTGGAGCATTTCTTCCCATGCCTCCACTGAAACAAAAGTCTTGTAAGGCCCAGTCAGGCCATCCCAGTAAACAAACACAATAACTAACCAACTAAATAAATAAATGATATACACAAGTCAGCTTGATATAATAGTGCTTGCTCAACTTCAATAAGTAGTAACATCATTACCTATGTTTATAAATGCCCCATTCAGGTAGCAGAGGGAATGCTACAGCTACCAAATGTGTTGTACCTTTCACAAGAAGAAGTGTGCAGGATCAACACAGTATCATTTCAAGTCAGAGGATGGCATCATCAAGACAATGGATAAGGCTTTTTAATACCAAGATAGTAGTAAACACATGGACCCACCTTGGCTGTACAGTAGTTCTTAATGAGCTCAGAACAGCAGTAGAATAAAAAAAAGAAGGACACAGGCAAGGCAGTTCTGAGAGAAAAAATAGGTGCCATTCTATTGGTTAATTTGCATTAACAGCTTAGTTAATTGGTAAGGGCATGAATATACTTGATAGGTTAAAGTGTATTTTGATTGACTGATTTATTCATTCATTCTTAGATTACCCACTTAATCTAGTTTAGGGTGACAGATAAGCGTTTATCTATCCTGGGCCTAAATGGGTGCAAGGAAGTGAAACTAATCCTGAACAGGGTACTAGTATTTTACAGGATGCACACACACACACACACACACACACACACACACACACACACACACACACACACACACACACACACACACACACACACACACACACACACTCACTGACACATGACATGCATACTCACATGCAGTTTGGAAGACTGACAGCTCTCCTATTGCATACCTTTAGAATATGGTAAAAAAAAAACAGAGCACATGGCAAAGGGCAAAGCCCCATGCAGGACTTGCAGACCCTGAACAGAAGGTATCCCAGCTTTGAAACAAAACTGAGAAAAAAGCTGTGAGGATGACCAAACTAACATCTTCACCACTGTGCTCACCAGGCTGTCTTTTCATAGTGCCCAGATCTACAGTTCTGCATGTTCACAACCACAAGTTGTGTAGCATATAAATTAGACTCAATCTGACTGTCAGTCTTGGCAGTTTCTATATATTTTCCTGTTCCACTTTGTTTTTATTGTTGGGGTTATTCTGCAGACACTTAGTACTATTACTACAATCAGGTAAAGAACTTAGACCAGACAGAGTTATCAATATCATATTGATGTGGATGTGCAAGCAAGTGTTCTGTTGTATGATGTGCCCATAGTATTAGCCCTGTAGGTGAACATTGTTACAGAAATATGTATAAGGTCTTCCCTGTCTGGCAGGACATTCACTATCATACATGGTAACACTACATAAGAAAGTGTCATATTCAGCGCTGAGGTTCCCCAAAGTCAGCTCTAGGACCCTTGCTTTTCTTATTATTCATTAATAACCTTCCATATGACCATCTAACAATCAACTGCAGATTATATGTGTACATGATGTCAATATCTTATTCATTTATGGATTTGCTTTTGTTTACTGGGAAACTCCGAGTACAATGCCCATTTTAAGTAAAGGCCCATTGAGAAAAGCTCCAATAAACAGTAGATGCACAATATAACCAAGCTCTAAATAATTATCTACAAAAATATTGAAATTCACTAAAATTAAATAAACAGGAAATACCACACAAAAAGTGAAGTGTAGCAAGTTCTAAGAAATGACATTGGTGCATATTATAGACCATCAGTGATGCAGGAAATTGTCAGTATAAATGCAATAGCATCACTAGGCAGTAGAAAGTATTAATATTTGGTTGCGAAAGTAATGTAATATGCATCTATATACTGATGTATAAACTAATGAAAGAAGATACGTGCCTATGTTTCTCATGGAAGGAGATTGCAGTCAAATCACTTTGGAAAGCCTTAAAGAGACAGTAGGAAAGAAATGGTTAAGTAGGTAGGAGGAAATCATGAGTATTTTGGGTATTTTTGACCTAGAAATTTAGGACATTAGCAAATTCTAGTATGATTCAGATGTAGTCTGAGGTTGCTCTTAAAAACAAGGAGATTGTTTATTTGTCTGAGGTTGAAGATAATGTTTTTCCATAGTTTTGCTTTCTTATGGAGTATAAGGAGTCCCCATATGAGTTACTGGATTTTTGGGATTCTTTTAGGTGTTGGCCTTTTGATCAAAGACTCCTTTTGAGTTTGCACTAGTTTTATTGCATTGCTGATGGCTGGGGTGTTTGATTGATGGTGTAGTACTTTATTTCCCTTATAAGCACTGTATATGATATGTGGTGTGGTAGCTCGGGCTCTGCAATGATGAGTTTGGTTAGGCATATTGGCAGTTTTTCCTTGCAAGCATATTGGCAGTGTTTCCTTGCATTTAACATTCTTTAGTTTTCTCTGGACTTCTAACTTTTATGTCTTGCCCATATTTTACTCTAAATATTATATCAATGCAATTGGGTTGAGGCTGAAAAGGATCAAGTGGCCAGTCTACTTACCCGGTCAATATACTGTAAACTGAAAAAAATAAATAGAAAGATTGGATACAAATGTACTTATTTTATTGTAGTACTGTTCAAGCTTGTTCATTAGTGTAGACTGAAGATTAGTGAAAACTGTAGATGCATACAGCAGCCTAGGAAATAAGAGGGATGTTGCAGTTACCTTCCTGTTGTGTGGAGTGAGTAATGGCCTGGCTTTGAAAAGTAGCCCTAATTTGTGGTGTCTTTTTGGGAAACAACACTGACATGCTGCTCAGACTTAAGTTTAACATCTATGATGACAGCCAGTATCATGGTACTTATTTTATTTTGTTTAATAGGGGTATAGCACTGATCTCCATAGACCTTTATAGCAGATCATAGCATCATAGGAGATTACCAGGCTATTGACCCGGAGGTCATTTTAAGCCTAGCCATTTCAATGTTATGTAATACCATAGAGGTACTAGTCAATACCCAAGATTGCATTTAAAGATGACTGTCCATGTCCAGGAGGGTTGTGTCCCTGGTAAGAATTTATGGTGCCCCATCCACTCATCCAGGTTCGTCTTGAACAGTGTCTTAGAGGTGCTCTGTTTCACATTAATTGGTTGCCTGTTCCAAAGACATGGCAGTTGCTGGGAGATAAATCTGTCCCTCCAGCATGTCTTATTTAAGTCGCAGGCGATATTTAAGTCCCTGGAATGGGTAGACCAGAATTGCTACTTCTACCCATATTGGAACCCCGTACCATCTGCCTCCAACAACAATGCATTGACACTTGCTGCCACAGACTCAACCCAGGAGCACTAAGAAGTAAAGTGACTTGTTTAGAGTCATAGAGTTAGGTAACAGGGGCTGAGAGAATCAAACCCTCGGCAACAGGAAATAGCTTGTCAACACCTTCTCAATCCTTTGTGCTAACTGCCAGACACTATGGTATGGTGTGACTTGCTCTATTTTGTTGTTGTTAGATCAGACTATATTTGGTGAAGTAATAACTAACTAACTGACTGACTAACTAACTAACTAACTAACTAACTAACTAACTAACTAACTAACTAAGTAACTAACTAACTAACTAACTAACTAACTAACCAACTAACTAAGCAACAAAGCAATCAAAGAAATAAATAATGTGCTAGCTGAAACAGGATAAGCTTAACAGGCAGAATTTGACTGATACTATACCATACAGCCTGTGCAGGACAGCGACGGTGAAGGTGCCACTGATTTCCACTCTGATTATCTTTTTTCAAGGAATGGGTACTTGAAGACTAAGAATCATTTTGGACCGAGGCCAAACAGCTTCTATATTACTCATAACAAAATACTGTAAAACTGCTAGTGGGACTCATACTTTTAAATACTCTTTGTTGATGAAATAATCACTCTTCAAATACTTTTTACAGTTGTTTTAGCACCACCCCTACACCAAAAAGCAGCTAGTCGAAATTGTAATCATTAGCTACTTTTACTTTTGTACTCAAGCCTGCCCAAACTCCACTTTAGAGCCTGCCCTGTACAGTTTTTTCATTCCGTCATCAAAATGACACGCTATCATCCCACAAGTTTTAAAAATACATTACATCCAACGTTTTTAAAATGCTTCACTTGATTTTGCAAAACTACTCACTCACATTTGTAGTTTTTCTCTGTGCCTGTGGAATGTTGCCCCCCAACTAAAATCAGCATTCACTGACTCATAATAGTCCACCCTCTCCTGAACACCTTTCATCGTGTATCTAACCTAAATTTCAAAGACATAACTTAGGAAAAACTACCTTTTTTTCATTCAGGAGCAGTACCTCCTTCAACAATCACATGGTTTCACCACAAATTTCAAAGCTACCATGGCAGTCCTTCAAGCTACAAAGCATATTCCATGCATATGGACAAAGCCTTAAAATTGCATTGATTATGAATCATAACAGAGCTTTTGGTGAGGTCAACCACACCTTGCTTTTGTCTGAGTCTAGGAAGCTTCATACTTTACAGGTATTCCTGAAAATCTCCCATCCCATATTAATCTGCCTAACAATAATGTATTAAATTATTATTCAAACTGTTTAATCATTTCCAGGGAGTAGTTGGCCATCTTACCGCAACATTCTTTTAGTATACTCTTAACTGAGTATCTATCCTTGGATGGCTCAGTGGTGCAGTGGTTGTATTGTTGCCTCACAGCAAATGTTCTCCAGTTTGATTCTTGGCTAGGGTGCTTTCTCTGCAGAGTCTGCATGCCCTCCCGGTGCTTGTGTGAGTTTCCTCCCATGTTATAAAGACATGCATCTGGAGTGTTTCTCCCTGGGCCTCTGCTAAAAATTGGCTTTGTTCTAAATTAGACTTTCCCAGTAAACAAATGTTAAAAAATAAAATCCTGAATTTTCCTTGTTCTTTCTGCTATTACTTCTTGCTCATATCTCAGCTAATAGTTTGTAGTTTTTACTAAATTGACTCTCACTGCCTCTGAGCTATAATATCCTGCATCTGCTTTTTTAAGCTCAGTCTGACTTCTCGTGGCTACTCCATTTGATTTTCATTGCTTTTCATGATATCCTCCTTAACTGTTTCAGGATTTTACCTCAACTGTAATCTGGATACCATCACCATGTCTATTGCATTCACCAGAATGACAGAATATTAGATTCCTTGTCCCTTATTTTAATCTTTAGCTTTTTTTTTAGTCAGTGTATACAATTCATCTTAACTACTGTATCCGTCATCAAGTACAGATGCAACATTCATCTTCCCAACTGATGCTTATCCTGCATGATCAGTGAAAGGCTCAGTTGTTTATCTGTATCCATGTAAACTACAATGAAAGCAGCTTATTATAACAACAAATGTGATTTAAACATATGTCTGCCCTGGATGTTCACATTCCTTTATACTTCTATAATCTGCATATCTACTCTCCTGTTCTTCTATCTCTCCATGTGCACTTCATCTCTCTCTCTTCTTTATATCCCCTCCCCAATTGCATTCAAGATGAATTTACAATAATAGAAAGTTTACAATTTGTTCTCTGATGTGATACTGCTTTCCAAATGTTTTATACATAGGTAGAATAAATGGAAATAAGTTCAAATAACTGTAATTGTTTTTAAAGACAAACTGTTAATGAGTGAAGCTTGAAATTGCTAAACAAACAGAAAACTATACTAAGCTGAGTTAAATATAAGAATACTTTTTCATAAAATATGGCTGTTGTAAATCTTGCAGCATATAAATATATGTCATGTACAAAATGTAAAAAATATAAATTTTATTGAGAATGTAAGTTTTTTCAGTGGAAATTCAGTAGAACTGTTAGAAACTGGAATTAAATCTGGCTGCACAAATATGCAAACGTTTGAAATTCTTTCAGGTGAAGTTACATACATACATACAAATATTCAGGCATAGGAAATAATGCCCTTCTAGCCTGCTAATATACCAGAACAGTCATTACCATAATGTGTCCCAGTGGCTCTTAAAAATATCTAAACTAGTGCTTGCTGCAATTTAATTTGTTAGTATATTCCATGCATCAACTACAAACTCATGGAATTGCTTAGTACATTTCTTCTTCCTATATAATCTTCTATATAGGTTGTTTGATGATTTTCTACTACTACCTAATAATTCCAAACATTCCCAGAGGTAGTTATCAATAAATCCCAGTAGCATAGCTAGGAAGGGGCAAGATGGCCATCTACCCCAGGAGCAAAATGTTGGGGGGGGGGTGATCAGTTGATCTTAATATAAAACAGGCTTTTAAAAGCAACAGTTTGTTACGGTGTTTTTTTTTTAGTAAAACCTATGCTGTGTGCATGCAGGCAGGGTATTAACGGTAGCAACTGTTTGCTGCATTTGTAGCAAGCAGTTTGCTGCAGTTTGAAAGAATTTATTCATTTATTTATTTTAATTAAAATATGAGCATCATAGCACTCTGTCCAGGCAGGGTATTTGTAGAAAACAGGTTGCTGCAGTTTAAAAGAAAAAAAATCATTTTTTTAAGTAAAAAATGTGAAAGGAGAGTCAAGGGCAGGGCAAAAAAATGGGATCAAAATGGCTGGAGCAGGGAGGGGGGTGCTATTAGAAGGAAAAGCCTTTTTAGTTTTGTGTTTTTTTTCTCTTCAATGGAAGAGCTCATGGGGGTACTAAGACTGGCTTATAACAGTAATTTTTTCGCTGTTCAATAGAAGAGCTGTGGATGTGTGGTTCAAACTGTAATAAGTCATTTGCTAAGCTTGGCTTATTATAGTAAAGTGTATGTGCTTTTTTTATGTACTCTGTAGGTGGAAGAGCTGGGTGGCGGGAGGTGTTTATTTAACTGTAATAAGCAGATAGCTACACAGTAGTGATTGGCTAATTACACTTGAAATGCTTTATTGAAGAGATGAGAGGAGTGGGTTCTGGATTGTGGTACTGGCAAAGAGCGCTGATTGAGACTGTTGCACTTCTGCTAAATCCCCTATACATGAATAAGGTATCCATTTAAAAATCTGTATAAGATACTGTATACGTTCAGATGTTTTAGTCTTGTACAATAACTTAAATTTTCACATCCATGGATGCCCTTGGTATATTTTCACTGTACTCTTTCCAATTTACAATTCTTGCTTTCTTATCAGGTTTCCATATTGTTATTTCATGCACTAGTCTGGGTCTAATGAAATTTACAAATAATGATTTCATCATTTCTGATTTCCTATATTTTGTAAATCTTTTTACATACTCTATAATTGTATAACTAACATTAACCAACTTGTTGATATGATTAGAAAAACTCAAAGCTGGATATACCCATATATCCATGTCCTTAAATGAATCCAGAGCTTCAGTCACTGTGTGCTGTATTACATATTCACCTTTCACTCTATGTTGCTCAAATCCTATAAGCTTTTTAGGTATTTATCAGCTTTTTATACCACTGTGCCCAAATGGTCAATGTAGTAAAGTTAATTTGCAGACATGCCCTCTCTGTAACATATGCAATCAGTTTACTCATTTTTATGTCAGACTATAGAACACCTCAGATGAAAAAGATAGACTTCTCTAAAAAAACAGCTTTCCTCCTGCTATAACAAAATTGCAAAATTTGCCAACAGCCATAGGTCCACTACTCATCACTGCTCCTCTCTCCATAAACTAAACTGGCTCGAATTACCTAATCAACTCATATATATACAGCTGACTTTCGCTCACAAACTCATCCTTAGCCCCTCTCTCTGTCCCTCCCTGTCTTCCACCCTCAAAATGCACCTACCTAACAGAGTCTTAAGGTCTAACAATCAAAACCTACTACAAGTACATAAACCATCTCATCCCTCAGGTAAACACCTATTATCTTTTAATCTTGCTCGTCTCTGGAACTCACTTCCACCATCCATTCGTGCCACCACTAACCAGTACATGTTCAAAAAATCTCTTCATACATATCTAAGATCCCAATGGGATTGTTCTTGCTCCCTCCCCTCATAATTCTGTGTTATCCCATTCTTCTTCCCATATATGATACATAACTCTTCCTATCTAAGCTTATGTTCCCTCACAATACCTACCCTGTAATGCAAGTCTATGTTTTCTTCTGAACAACTTCTTTGAAAGCATAAAACATTACTCTTTTAACTTATTCCCCTGACATCTAATCCACATCAGATTATATTGTTTTGAATGCTTCTTGAAGTTTTGAGCCTAAATGTGTTAAATGTTTTATATTTTACTCTGTATAAGTATTATTGTAATTTTTGCATGTACCTGTTTTTGTCTGTATTGGAGCTTTTCTCCCCAGGACTCCATTGAAAACAGGTTCTTTTGGCCCAATGGACTATCCTGGTAAACCAACTGCAAATAAATAAATAAATAAAGATACAAACTAAACATGTATCAGCCTAGGGCAGAGCCCTGTAGGACATCCTGACTGTAATCTAAAATTTTACCTATCCAGTTAAGTCATTCAGCTATCCATCTTATCAAGATTACTTAAATATCTACTAGTTCTAATTTATTCATCAGTGTTTTCTGTATGACCCTATCAAATACTGAAGATACATCTATATAAATTACATTGCAACACATTTTTTCATGTATAGCTATTATTATATTGCTATAGAATATCATGTTTCAGGTACTTATGGAACTATTTTCAACATATGCATGCTGATATATTTTTTCAAGTCCATGTCTTTCCAGTTTTTGCAATAATTTACCCAAAATAACATTCTCCATTATTGTCACAACAAGAAAATAAAAGTATGGGTCTATATGTCTGTGGGTTTGTCCTCTTCCCCTGAAATTGGGCCTAACAACTGTATGTCTCCAATCTAGTGGAATCTGCCAGTACTTAAATCACCTAGTGAATTACAAATATAATGGCACTGTAAGTTCATGCTGAGGAGTTCTCAGGTCATTATTACTAATTATTTTTCAATCCTATACTTAATTTGGGTCTAGTTTGTGTAGTTCTTTTTCAATATACTCTAATTTAATGCCAGTATATGGAGTTACCTGAAAGTTACTAGAGCAATGTATTACCCTCTTTGTGGAGAAAAGCTGCTTTACATAAGATTTTGTAAACAGGTCTATAATCTTGTTGTGTTTGAGAATAGATTAGGACTCTAAACACAATTTATCAGTTTGTATGTCTTTATTCCCATCTTATGCATATATAAAATGGTGTGTAAACTGAAAGGAATCCTAACTGCTGATATGTCTGAGGATGAGATTATAGCCCCCTTGATGCAATTGAGATTCAGTCCATTGAGCTTGTATAATGCCTTGTAGTGACTGGGAGTGCAGGCCATGCAACACATCAGATGAGTCTACACACTAATGACCTCAACGTGCAGATTTAATTAAAGAAGCTAGAGTTGGAGATGAAATGTGTGGCAGAGAAAGTGATACAGCATAAATCATCAGCATGAACTGCTCATTGCAGAGGAAGGAGAGAACGGCACCAGCATGGATGAAAACTAATTCCAAGACATTTGAGTAATGGAGGGTGAAAAATCTGGAATAAGGTATACAATTCAATGTTAATAAACTTTGGATTTAAAAAGGACTTCTCACACCTGTAAATCAGGTACACAATAAATGTTGCAATATGGTGTCTATGGATAATCAAGTCCAAAAGTCCCCATAACAGTCAAATGAAAATTAACAATGTCAGAAAAGTAACTGCTCATATCTAAGAATTCAGACCCACTACAAAGAGACTGCAAATTGCAACTGGTCAGAAAAGTAAAGTTTCAAGATGATGAAGGCAGTAAATCACTTTACAAAGACCACTAAATCATTTGTCACAACCTAAACTCTTCTCTCCGGCTGACCAAAACAAGGCTACATAGAAGCAGATAAATAGAACTGTTGCAAAACACTGCAAGAATATATCATATATAAATCAGATTACTAAGAGTACCAATATATGTATATAAAATATATCACAGACAAATATGACAGTCCCACAATAAGGCTGTTCAATCAAAAATATAAATGTAACCACTGTGGAGAGGATATCAGTACTGAATACATGCTGATGCTGACAGTGAAGAAGCAAAAATAAATAAACAAGCAAACAAACAAACAAACAAACAAATAAATAATAAACTAGAAAACTGAATCAATATTGTCCCATATAACCATTCTGAAATAGATCCCAGGAATGTTGCAGTCTGATGATATCAAAGCAACATTTTCAATAAAAGAGAAAACTATAAAACATGTCAGTGTAGCACCATTAGACAGTCATATTTAGGCAATATTAATTTCTGAAGTCTGCCTAAAAGCAGGACAATTTTAGAATTATAATTCAAATAATAGCACACTTGTATCCTGATGCACCATTGAGAATATGCATAATTTACTTACAGTGGATATAATAAGTGTGCACACCCCCTGTTAAAATGCCATGTTTTGTGATATAAAAAAACGAGACCACAATAAATCATTTTGAAACTATTCCCACCTTTAATGTGATGTATAACCTGTACAATTAAATTGAAAAACAAACAAACCTATTAGGAAAAAATATGGAAAATAAAAAATGTACAATAAGCTGGATGCATAAGTGTGCACACCCTTAAACTAATTCTTGTTGAAACACCTTTTGATTTAATTACAGCATTCAGTCTTCTTGGGCACACACCGAACATCAATGAAAGAGACTCTGATTAACCCCAAATAACATTCAGTTGTCCTAGTATGATTTTCCTGACATTTACTCAGTTGCTTGCTACAACAAAAACCATGATTTGCAGAGGGCTTACAAAGGATCAAAGGGATCTCTTTGTTGAAAGGTATCAGTCAGGAGAAAGGTACAAAAACATGTCCACAACATTGGATATACCATTGAACACAGTGAAGACAGTCATCAAAAAGTGGAGAAAATATGGGAAAACAGTGATGTTGCAAAGAACTGGACGTCCCTCCATAATTGATGAAAAGACAAGAAAAAAAATGGTCATTGAGGCTGCCAGGAGACCTACAGCAACACTAAAGGAGTTACAGGAATGTCTGGCAAATACTAATTGTGTGCTATATGTGACAACAATCTCCCATATTCTTCAAATGTCTGGGCTATGGGGTAGGGTTGGAAGATGGAAGCCTTTTCTCACACAGAAAAACATGCAGGCCCAGCTAAAATCTGCAAAACAATACATCAAGCCTCCCAAAAGCATGTGGGAAAATGTGTTCTTGTCTAATGAGACCAAGGTTGAACATTTTGGCCACAATTCCAAAAGGTACGTTTGGAACAAAAAAAACACTTTGCATCACCAAAAGAACACCATCCCCATGGTGAAGCATGGTGGTGGCAGTATCATGCTTTGTGGTTGCTTTTCATAAGCTGGAACTGAGGCTTTAGTCAAGGTGGAGGGAATTATGAACAGTCCCAAATACCAGCCACTTTTGGCCCAAAACCTTCAGCATCTGCTAGAAAGCTGAAGATGAAGAAGAATTTCACCTTTCATCATGACAATGACCCCAAGCATACATCCAAATCAACAAAAGAATGGCTTCACCAGAAGAAAATTAAAGTTTTGGAATAGCACAGCCAGAGCCCAGACCTAAATCCAATAGAAAATCTGTGGGATGATCAGAAGTGGGCTGTGCACAAGAGATGCCCTCGCAATTTGACAGATTTGGAGTGATTTTGCAAGGAAGAGTGAGCAAATATTGCCAAGGCAAGATGTGCCATGCTGATAGACTCCTACCCAAGAAGACTGAATGCTGTAATAAAATCAAAAGGTGCTTCAACAAAGTATTAGTTTAAGGGTTTGCACGTCTGCAAACAGCTTATTGTACATTTTTTATTTTTTATATTTTTCCTTTAACAGATTTGTTTGTTTTTCAATTGAATTGTACAGGTTATAGGTCACATTAAAGGTGGGAAACATTTTGAAATAATTTATTGTGGTCTCATTTTTTTATATCATAAAAACCTGGCATTTTAATAGGGGTGTGTACACTTTTTAATGACCCAATTTTTGAAAATGATATTTCTTATTTCTGATATATCAGTAGAATAAGTAATAATAAGGTTAGTTGCAAAATTTGTTGGAATACTTACAACTGCTTTGTTAAGAGGTGTAACAGATTAATGTTCAATGCTATCATGTTCAGTACTTGTGGAGTTAGCGAACTTATTCAATATAAGTACAAAATGGCCAACATTCCTCTTATTAAGAACTTCCGCTATCAATCCGTCTATGAGGTCTGATGGATAACCTCTCCTCAGGAGCATCTCCTTTAATTTGTTACACTCAGATATCAGAAAAAAAGAAATATAATTTTCAAAAATTGGGTCATAATTTTGGAAGACCCCACTATAATAGTGAAGGTAGGACATGAACCTAGAATCAATTTTAGGAGGGGTAGAATAATAAAAAATCTACTCGAGCACCCCTTGCCCCCTGCTTTATTGAAGACAGGGATGAAAAAATGTGACTGTTGCTACCCCACTGGCCAGACATATGGGGAGTATGGGAAATTGTTGTCACATGTAGTACACAATCAGTACTTGCCAGAAATTCCTGCAGCTCCTTCAGTGTTGCTATTGGTCTCTTGGCAGCCTCCCTGATCAGTTTTCATCTTGTCTTTTCATCAATTTTGGAGGGACACCCAGTTCTTTGCAACATCACTGTTGTCCCATATTTTCTCCACTTTTTGATGACTGTCTTCACTGTGTTCCATGGTATATCCAATGCTGTGGAAATTGTTTTGTACTCTTCTCCTGACTGATACTTTTCAACAATGACATCCCTTTGATGCTTTGTAAGCTCTCTGTGATCCATGGCTTTTGCTGTAACAGGCAACTGAGTAAATGTCAGGAAAATCCTACTAGGACAGTTGAACTTTATTTGGGGTTAATCAGTGTCTCTTTAATTGATAGCAGGTGTGTACCCAAGAAGACTGAATGCTGTTCTACAGACTAAATCAAAAGGTGCTTCAACAAAATATTAGTTTAAGGGTGTGCACAGTTATGCAACCAGCTTATTGCACGTTTTTTTATTTTTTTTATATTTTTTCCCCTAACAGATTTGTTTGTTTTTTAATTGAACTGTACAAGTTATAGGTCACATTAAAGGTGGGCAAAGTTTTGAAATGATTTACTGTGGTCTCATATTTTTATATCACAAAAACCTAGCATTTTAACAGGGGTGTGTACAGTTTTTATATCCACTGTATATTGATATATGTGTTTTAAATAATAAACATGTACAAAATAAACACCTGTCCCCTACTTCGAACCCATGACCATCGCACCTGTAGGGTGCTGTATTAACCTGCCATGCCACACAGGTTTTAATTAAAACAGGTGGTTTAAGTAAAACATAGTAACTGCAGGTTACAGTCATTAAGCGCATTTCAGCGGAGCTGGGCATTGCACTACATTGCACAAACTTGCTTAAAGATAAATGGAAAAAAACATTGTCTTTTTGTCTGGGCTGAAACATGTGTTTGGAGTTGAGCATTGGCCTCATGGACATAGGTCAGCAACCCCATCTGCAGAGAGTCCACGTGGCCATGCACAATCACGCTCCCTTAGTGGCAGTACATCCAGCACTACAGAGGGGAGTGTGCTGTCCACACCAAGACATTGCAGGTCATGGGCTCATGGTCCTGGGCATTCCTGTGGAGGACATGGTCCCAGCAGACAGCAGTCACTGTCAGGTACTAGTACCACTTCTGACCTTGGGCATGGAGGTGTCAGTGTAACTCCCGGCAGAGCCAGTTCCCATGTTTGGGCCCAGAGACAGCGAACTGTCAGCTCTAACATGCACAGTTCAAAGCTGTCCAACATACACACATGTAGTGCTAGCACTGAGCTTGACTGTATACAAGCAGACACTCACATGCCACTGTTATATGCAGGTCACCTACAGACACACACAACACAATTCCATGGTCCATCTTGCCTGATTCCCTTCATGACTCACACACATGCTGTCAACCTTTTGGGTTAGCCTGGTCTCCTGCACCCTCACACAACACCATGTGCAAGTGATGATACCTGTGCCATATCCCTGTCATTCAGGAAAATGAAGCTATGTGTCTGATGCACAGAGTGACTATATAAATTAACATGTTCATGTATAATGCATTGTTTAGCCATGCCACCTGTAGTGGTTCCTGACAGATACTGTATGCTGACATTTGTAATGAGTAAGCCATATAATTTTGTGTACCTTATGTTGTATGATGTTGTAATGACTGTATATTTACACAATGAAAGGTGTGCCATGGACCTGTTTCTGTTTCAGGATTCTGTTGGGGACACATATGGGCACACAGCAGCAACAAGGCAGCCATAGATGTCACAGCACAGGATAGAATGTCAGCACTGAAGAAATATGCCCTCAGCAAGGTACAGCACTATAGGTGCATGATTCCATAAGTCCATATGTGTGTAACAGTCTAACAAGGACAATTGCATCATTCAGCATACTCATGCATTCCTAATCTGTGAAAAGATCTGATACACTTGATAAGTGTCACCAAGGTTTTGGGAGCTAATACATCTACAAGCTGTGGTGCTGGGTATGACCAATCTTCAAATTTCCTGTGTCCATTACAGACATTTGTCTGAAAACAGCTATGATTGTCATGTTCTGCATCCCATGGTGTGACATGCACATGATGTGTGTCACAGCAGATGTATGCTTCACATGCATGGGAGGCCTTTTACATATAGGGTGTACTGTCTGTGTGACATACCTGTCTCTCTAACATGTAGTATTTATACCAGAGTGATGATGTAGGTGTGTCGGTCATGTAAGACATGTGTTAGTCCTGGCATAGATGCATGGGAAGTACATAGTGGGATATGACACTTCCCTGTATGGCAGCCATACATGTCCCCTACAAAGAATTCATGAGACAGACTACACATGTACGATCTTGACACTGACTCCATAGGACATGTTATCTGCAATATGTATTGCAGTACCATGGAACCTGTGTGGCTGCTACAGTTGTAAGATATGCCTCTGTACTGACATAGCAAGGGTGTAATGGGTGCCACATTCAGTATGTCAATGAGAGTCTGGGTGTTTTATCACAGACCTGTCTGCTTATGATGTACAACACTGAATACATCCCCACATCTCATTGACCACTGAAAGTCAAAGGCTAGATTTCTCTCTGTGTCCATACATCCATGAGTAATGGCTCAGCTGTGTGCAGTGTGCGGACACTACTATATTTTTCAGGGGTGGATGACTTTCCAAAGGATAGTATTGTGCAGTTGCTGGCATTTAATATTTGTCAGTGGCTCAGACAACAACTGAATATGTGTCACAGGCCATCCTGGGTAACTTTTGCTTCTGTGTGGGATTCAGTGACAGTTCCTGATATTTAATCACCTGCTAATGTAACCATTTAGAGAGCACTGACAATGGCTCTGACTGCAGAGAGGGAATGGGTAGAAGGGGCATGCCATCAATGATGTCTGGGGAAATCCACTGGTGACTGGCATCATTGAAGCATAGGTCTCCCAATGCTATCTTCCCAGATTATGACTGTCAGACACTTACCTACTCACCAGCTGATATAACACTTGGTAGATAACCTATACAGTTACCCAGAAGGCTTGCTGGGTTAATATTGTCAAACACCTTGTCAGGCCATGGTAGGTAGAGTGAGCAATATTCCCATTGATAGGGAAAATTGAAAATGTAATTAAATAAATAAATGGTCTTGATAGAGTTTCAGCATTTAGTAGAAATCACACATGTGTGGGAGGCAGAACCAGAGTCAGTAATGTCTCCTCGAACAAACATATCCAGGTATTTTTATAAGAGAATACTAGTGAAAATAACAAGTGTTGTCTATCAGACCACTGCCAGTATCCAATAAAAAGTTGTTTATTACCAAGATCTGTAAATGTAGTTATTCATTAGAACAGTGCTAAATATCTAAAATGAAATATGTCAATGTCCTAAAAATAGGTTAGTTAAAACATCCTTTTCCCAATTCAGCATTAATAATGTCACAATAATCAAACTTTCCTAAAAGAAACTAGAAGGAATGCAGTCTTAAGCAGTGTAGTTGATACATTTTAATCCAGTCACATGTTCCAGCTATCTAGTAGTTTCAGCAAATACATAAACATGCACAGACCATAATATGTATAAAATAATCTGCTGACATGGTTAAAAATTTGCACTGACCACATACTCTTTCTTTAGACATACTCAGTTCATTCTACACTAAGTGTTTCAACTTTCTTATTATTTATTTATTCCATCACACCATCATCCATTGCATAGTGTAACACTCAATGGGGTCCACCAGTTAGAATTGGTGGGTATGATTTGGCCTTGAGCATAACAAACGGTGTGTGGTCTCGTGTCAGTAGGTGTATGACAGTGTTATGTCTCATATCCATGCTAACTCCTTTCATGGCATTTCATGTCACATGAATCAGAGATCTGGTGACACTGCTTGGCACTACATGAGTTGTCCTTTGTGCAACTAAGTACTGCAGCTGCTTTCAGCATGTTCCAAGAAGAGAGTTATCCAAGGTGCGGGTACAGAGTGCAGACAAACACATTAGGGAAGAGTAATATGTATACTCTTTGAAGGTAAGGTGGGGGTTTTACACAAGTATTCTGCAACTGGACACTACCCAAGCTGCGTGTACTGGAAGGATACAATTACCTTGTGAAGACTTTGGAAAGCAGATGAATCCACAGAATTGCCAGTGCCTGGCAACTACTAATGCTGGTCTCACCACCTCCACTCTCACATAGGATACCATGCTCTGATATGTTTTCTGTCATTACATGCAAAACAGTACTATGAAGCCCATGATGACAAGCAGGACACAGCCTGTTTGTTCATCTACATAGCTGTTCCACAACATGAAAGGCACTGTAGGCTTCACATACTCTTTTCCAAGTAGATGCCTTGATTAGCAACCTGAACAATCAGTTGGCTTTTGCATGTGTCATGACATCTGTTCCAGGGTTGGTGGTATGTCACTAGGGAGCTGACAAGAGGGGGATTAGTTGCACTGTTGAAGTGCCACAATCTAATGTACAATGTCCATTGACATAGATGTCTAGTCTTGATGTAACAATCAGAAAACTGCCCATGAGCCATTGTAGATGACACTTTCACAGCAGTTCATGCATCCTGCCCTTCAACATATTACTGGTGCATATCTGCATGACATGGTCGTGAGGCCTACTGCAGTAGACTGGCCACCATTGGCCAATGTGTGTACACCTGGCACATGTCCTAGGCATGTCATACTGTACAATTATGTACCCTACACACATGTCTGTGTTACCACATCATATTACACAACAACCAGTGTGCTGTCTATTTGCTTGACAGGCATCATACACTTGTGAGGTCAACGTAATGTCAGCAGTGTTGAACAAGTCTGCTATGCATGCACAGGTATCCACATCTTCACTGCAAAGTGTACCTATAAACATTGTATATCAGGCTGTCAAACCCAAGGGTGTGGCAGCATGACCCTACCTTTGCAGGACCTCCTGCAGAGGTGTTGGTAGTGTCCCCACCCCTCTACTCCTATGACACACAAACACAATGTGCAATAGATGTTACTGCATTTCAAACCTTGCTGCTATAGTGTCTCCAACAGCAGCCATTACATATGGCAATGTACATTATGCCCACATGCACAGATCACATCCTGCACCACCTACACACATATCACACACACCTACATGTGTGCAGCTCATTACCAGGCACATTGCCAAACAGATACCTCAGAACATCCTGCTTCTGGAATGCCCAGTCCACATAATACTGCATGCACCACTTTCTCACATGTCAAACACCAGAGGCAAAACACAAAATCACACCTCTTAGGCAGAGGTGATTACATTATGAGACATACTGATGTCAATGTCAAGTAGCTACATATGGGAAAGGTCACAGATAGCTATCTGTTGACTGAAACAATAGGCCTTACCAAACATTGCCACAAATCAAGGGATATCAGTTAACATAATGTCAACATCATAGTTCCTGCAGGTGTGTACGACTAGGGACATATGTCACTGGCCTGTATGAAGCCACATAACTGTGCATAGCCAGTCTGTGTCTCTTGTGGGTATCCATATACCTTTCAGCTGCAGTTGTCACTTACCTGGGATGATGACTCCATACACACAGAAACTGATGGAAGTCAATAATTGCCTTAGCATGTGGTGTCATTGTCAGGGGATCTACTACATGTCTGACTGGTATGCCTTGCTCAACAGACATTAATGCTTCACCAGTGATGGTGTCCATCTCTCACCCCTGAGATTTGGAGTAATGGCCACAGCTACTGATACCCCCACAATGCAACTTAGATGCACTGTTCAGGGAAAAATTGGCAACGAGTACACCATCTTTATAAAGCACCATGCTTATGCTGCTAAACGGTGGGTATAGCAACACCTAACCCCATTCTGTGGAATGTGTCCCCACCCTGGATTATGCAGATATGTGTGCTGTCAAGGAAATCTGGTTCAAGGCTGTGGACAGCACCACAGCCATCATACCAGACTATAAGTTCATCCACATCTTCACACCTCAAACTGACAGTGTTCAAGGTTATGCAGGTGGTGTATACATACTCATTAAGGATAGCAATACATCCAGATTTTGTGAAACACTGATTTCAAGGAGACATTGCAAGTGCTATTCAGTACTGGAAGAGTATATAATCATACAATAGCTGGCTGCAGGAGCAGCTCCATGTATCCGGGCACCCATAATGTGTATTTGTATGTGCATGTATCTATCAAGATATATTAGTACACCATGTTCTGGGGTGGCATTAAGTGACAACCAGCTATGTTGCTTAGTCATGCCACAGCTGACTTACCCAAAGGTTAGTCTATGTCCTTAACTACAATGTCCTGGAGCAGTGCCATGACATCCCCCCAAGGGGAACCAAGGTATTGCAACATGTGTTTGCCAATATGGAAAACCACTGTAGCCCCCCAAAGTGATGTGCTCCCTTGTGGGATCTGACCACAGATCAGTATCATCAAAATTACCAGTACTAACCCCCCTTGCAGACAATACAGACATATATTTCAACAAAGCCATTTATTACCTCCTGTGGGATGGTTTACATAGATTGATTGCACCTCCCCCCTCTGATGGGATGGCATGTATGCAGAGCTGTACACCCATGCATTACACCGGCAGCATTACAACTGCATGAACACAGCTGTACCTGATAGGAGGAACACAGGCTCCTCATGGCACAGCAGACCTGCCTGGTGGACAACTACCATTATCAGGCTGTACAACAGGAGGTGGGCATTGCTGTGTGACAGTTGGAGTGAGGGTACCCCAAAATGGTGACACAACCTATTCAGCTACAACAACCACATAGTGTTGTGATGTTGTGTAGACACAGTAACTGACAAAATTAGCCACCAACACAAAGCAGAACCACAAAGTACAGTGTAGTTACATGTGTAACCTCAAAGCACAGGCCCAGATTGTTGGTGAACTCCTACTTAATGATGCCACATAAAATGGGTCTGTACCCATAGCTAACCTGTAGTCCCACATGTTCTGCATCAACTTCACTCCATTGTCCCCACCACATGTGAAGCATGACCTGTCCCATAACTTCCATATTTACATAGCAGGTCATAAATGGTCTCTCTATGAAGGATACACAGCATCTATTGGACATGCTAACATCCCAGGGTGCATCCTACATGGGATGTGTCATGGATTACTAACACCATTGGGAACACCTTGCAATCACACTGAAACCAATGGCTGAACCCCAGCTGACTGGACAACATCATCTCTTATACCCTTGCACAGAGGTGGTGCAAGCACTGACCACCAGAACTATAGACTTCTTTGCCTGAGTATCCATATCTGTATGGCTGTAGGGGAAATCATCATTGGGCTGATCAGCACACATATATGTGATCTACACACAGCTGACTGTACACAATGTGGATGTCTGACAAGGGGATCATGACTGTTAAATGTGGTGGACATTTCCGAGGCAGTCACCAAGGACCTGGGTGAGGGGACATCAGGGCATACAGCCCCCCTGGACTAAGTCAAGCTGTCTGACTATATCCCCCACTCAGGCATCATGTACAAAGCACCCACTTAGGCATCCATTGTATTGTCATTGGAGGGGTCACTTAGTGGCCCATTGACGGCACACATACTCAACATAGAGACATCAGCCTCCAATAGCTGATCTGTAAGCAGCAGTGTTCCACAGGTTCAGTTCTAGGTCATCTACTGCTTGGAATCCATTTAACCATGATACAAGCGAATACTGACTGTCTGTAGCTAACAATGTTGGCTGATGCCTACAAACTGTGAGCACTCATGGAGTCTGTGAATTATGTCAATATCCTACAAAAGGGTACTGATGAACAAATGCCTGTTGACATAGTAATGGCCATAACCTCCATGTAAATATATATGTAGTATTATTTCCATTACTAACACCTATGTACCTGGTAAGTAGGACATCAATCGCAACATGTGATGTACATACTCTGGGCTGAAAGAACTGGGCACACAGACCTAGTCACACAGGTTTACACCTAATGTGCCTGAGATCACCATGTCTCCCCAGTATTATGATGGGAATCATGTGTCATAGCTGAGGGCACAATCAGCCATAATTGACATACTGATAACCTCCACATACTCTTCCCTCAACATACTAATATCTGAGTGCAATGGCCATTTGGTAATAGACCTTTCCAAGCAGTACTAGCACTTTTACACAACAGCATGGTCCCTCACAAGGGAACTTCATGTCTTCAGCATGTGCTCAATGGGGATCATCTGAAATGAGTGTTATTGTAGCCTATGGAATATAGACTACTCAGAGGTTATCTCTGCCTTGCATATGGGGCAATGTGTGACCATGCTTGATCCTAAATGCTGCATATCTGCAGGTGGTATAGTACATGAATTAATCACTGTAAGGACAGTAATCTAGTATGTGATGTTAATAATACATGCTGTTGTGAGAGATTTGTCTACTAGACATTTACCCAGCTTTGCAACAGAGCCCTGGCTAATGTCAAGCAGAATGCCTCAGTGCACCTCAACACATGCCATCTGTATGACTGGCTGGGCAACCATCATTTCACCAGAGGGATTCTGCCTGTGCCCCTGTTGGACTGCGGCAATATGTGCTGATCATGAAAATAAGGGTATACAGTTGTCTATGATTGTGATGGCTGTATGGCCAGTATGCTAGTGAGGTTCAAGCATCCTGTGGTTCCTTAAGCTGATATAAATTGCTTTAACAGTCACACACACAAACCTGGCTAGGAAAGCACTACTTCCAGTTACTGCTTACAGGACATGGCATGGCACACATAAAGTGCAATTTGGCTATATGTTGATTAGAACACTTACCTATGTAATGGTGTACATTACAGAACACAGTATGTGAAGCACTCAGCACACCTGACGTCTGATAGTACTGTCAGTTTAGGACATATTATGCATGATGACATCAGCAGGCCATGTTGTGGTTAGGCATTTGGAGGGCCACATCATGTGCGACAACTAAAATTTTGCAAAACCCTACCTCTTTGTAAGTTACTGAGGTGATGTGGCAGCTGGTAGTTTTAAGGTAGATGACATCATCAGGCCTCATAGAAGAGGGCAGTTTGGAAGTCAGCAGCAACTTACAGGCCCAAAAAGTGCATAACCATTGCAGTGTGATAGCCAATGAGGGTTTCTCAGTTGTTTGGCAGGGGAATACACACACACACACACACACACACACACACACACACACACACACACACACACACAAAAGCGGCCTGCAGTGAGATTACAACCCTTACCTATCTACTCTTACACATTAAAGATCACAGTATTTATTGCACGCGCCATGGCTGGTGTCTGCTTTACGTGTGAATGCAGGCAAACTACTTGTGGATTACACAGACTAGGCTTGTGTTGAGCAGCATCTGTGGCCTTCAGAGTGATATTGCTTCATACTGTTATCTGCATTTAGCATTTCAGCAGTGAGATAACTGTTATTACTCTAGCTATGTGTCTACAGTTACCAGCATGGCCATAAGTGTCTGTTTGCACTTGGATGGGCAAGCCTGGGAGCAGGGACAATATGCCCTGTCCATGCATGCATAGGCAACAGTATACATTACACCACCTGCTCACCTGTTGCTGTCTATGTGGTGACAGCCAGGAGGCACAGGAGTCTGTAGGTAAGCGCATTATGTACTGTTGAGCCCTTACTTTGGATCCTTTGAGTAACATTATAGATGTGTGATAGGGCAGCTTTGCTCACCAGTATTAGGGTATGTAGGACAATACAGGCATCCACACACTTATTTCTGTATGTAACAGAGAAGTATATATAAATATAGCTGTGTGTGTGTGTGTGTGTGTGTGTGTGTGTGTGTGTGTGTGTGTGTGTGTGTGTGTGTGTGTGTGTGTGTGTGTGCATGATATGTATATGTGTTATCTAGACATACGAGTAGAGACTGAGATGTATATAGTTATATATATATATATATATATAGGTATATTTCTATTTGAAAATACATAGAGATGCATATACTATGTATGTGAGAAAGAATAGTGATAGATGGATATGTATACATATATGCATATATGTATAGTTCTATGTATACATGACAGGTCATTTTGATCAAGGGGCAATGGGATTGTGCTCAGTTTAACTAAGTGTATGGGCATGCTCAGTGGGACTACAGTACTTATAAATTGACTCCAGGCCACATCTACCTACACTCTTGTCCTGGATTTTGTGCATTATGGACACTGACATCTATCCTTGTTTCTGCAGTACTGCACTGCAATCAAAATGTCCATGGCATTTTCCAGCTTTCTGATGTAATTAATATGTGACAGAGGTTCATAATGTTACACCACACACAGACTGACAGTCTGTGACAACACCAACATAATAATACCTCACATGCAAAATATGTGGATATCTCTATATTTGAACCATCAACGGCATCACCTATACTAACTTTCCTAGTTCACTGACCCACACAAGCTGTCAGCCAGAGAGTAGTCATTCATCACAAAATCAACAGCATGCATATGTACGTTGTTATTCCTCCGTTAAGTGAGACATACCTTGTGCACTCGATTTCTATGTTATTGTCCTGAGTTTGCATAGACTGCTGATATACCACTGATGAACTACTACTGTTTTACATATATATATATATATATATATATATATATATATATATATATATATATATATATATATATATATATATATATATATATATATAGGAAAAGTGCTGCGTTGGTTGGCTGTGTGGGAGTAACACCACATGTTCTGCTGGGATACACAGTAGTCCAACTATCACGTGACCCCACTGTTTAACATCTCCCTTGACTGATGTAGTGCATATTCCAACCATGAGGCCTAGTGAATATTAAGGAACATATATACTAATGGACTGAGTAACTGTAGTCCAATGCGGATGTTACTTGTGTCCAAATAGCCCACTATATTTACTTGCATAAATGCAGCAAATCCATACATACATATAATAGCATATTATAAAAATCCTTACAAGTAGTGTGTAGGTTAGGGATTTATCTTGCAAATGCAGTAGTTAACAGAACTGTAGTTCAGGGCTGACTCTGTCTGATGCAAGCAGTACACAACCAATACATGGATAGGTACAGATTGTGTGGGTTGCCTGGCATCAATTTTACTATATGTATGTGAGTAGGAGTAAGGTATCAGCCCCTAGGGCACTAGGTTGTCAGTGAATGTGCTATGGATTGTCTATTAGCCAAAGCCAGGGCATACTGGACTAGGCATGCCTACGTCTGCCTACAGGGACATCATCACAGGATTCCTCCTCTGAGTCCTCCTGTGACTGTAGCTGTGGTGACCTAGGCAGTGGTGAGGGGCTGTGTATCCCTTCTCTTTGCTGATCCTGCTGCAGCTGTTTCCACAGGATCATATTGTGTAGCATGGCACATACTGTGAACATATGTGAACATGTGGCTGGAGAGTATTGCAGGGCTCCACCAGATATATTGAGGCACTGAAACTGTGACATCAGAAGACCAAACACATGCTCTATGATATTCCTATTTTGTGCATGTCCTCATTATAGCATTCTTTGGTGGGTATGTGTGCATTTCTGATGGGTGTCATCATCCACGGTTACAGGGTGTAGCTAGCATCCCCCCGTAAATGGCCATGTAGGATGTCTCACCTAGCAAACATCTGGTACAACTGTGATGTGTGCCAGATATTGGAGTCATGATAGCTGCCAGGGCTGCCAGCACACACATTTATGATAATCCTCAGGGCATTGCACATGGCCTAGCAGTTGATGGAGTGTTACTCCTTGCAGTTGATGTAGATTCAACCCTGCTCACTGGATGGAGCCTTGATGTGTACATGAGTGCAGTCTATGGCCCCCAGTACTTTAGGGTAGTGTGCTACATGATAGAAGTGTTGCATATTGCTGGCCCTCACCTCAGTGGTGAGGGGAAAAGAAATGTGCTCATTGGCATGTGGTAGCATTGCATCCAGGAACTGGTGGAGTACCCTGGATGCTGATGCCTGTCAGACCCCCATCATGGCCCCAGTTGGTGTTTGGGATGTTATAATAAATACCACAGTAGAAAAAACACTGACACAGGACTCAAAGCAGCAGTCACAGCAATTTAATTCCAACTTAGCTCTTCGGCATCAAGCCTTCCATGAGTATAAATTCATACAAATTTCCAACAGTATATATACATATAAAATTCAGTTCAATCAAACAATCAATCAATCAAATGATTAATTAAAATACTAAATCACATATTTCCAATTTACTTCCTTATTTAACCCATAAGGTTCCAAAGTGTTATATTTTAAAATGAAGAGAGTTTCTTTTTTCAACAGCTTCTCTTTAATACATGAAACCTCTCCTAAAAAAACCTTTACTTTTTCCAGGATGCATACTTGTAAACAATCTGGTTTGGCATTGTGTGCACTAATAAAATGTCCCAAAGGACTGCCTATTTTACAATTCTTTATATCCATTATATGTTCTTGCATATGCATTTTAAAGGATCTCCCTGTTTCCCCTATTTAGTGTAAGTTACAGCTACACCTGAGAGCATAAATTACCTCTTCAGTACCACATGTATAATGAGATTAATTTAGCATACCGTAAGATTGATTTAGTTTTACAGGACATGCTGAATGACAATTTTGTAAACCAGGACACTTTTAAGTATCTCAATGTGGACAGACCCCGTATCCCTGCTATTTTCGGGATACCCAAGGTACATAAAAGTGTGGAGGATCCACCTCTGAGACCCATTGTGGCAGCCAATGGCTCTAAAACCCATCCGTTGGACAAATTTTTGGATATAAAATTAAAAGATATTTGGGTTAGGGCCAATGGTATACTTAAGGACTCCTGGGAATTTTTGAGAAGTATTAATAGCAACATGTATTCAGATTCCTTAATATTTGTAACCCTTGATAGTCAGGATTTATTTAATGTGATTCCACATTCTACAGGGTTAGAATGGTTCCAGGATGCCATTCACCAACATGGAAAACTCAACCACAATACTTTTCAGGTTTATACAGAGTTGATGGATTTGGTATTGAAACACAACTTTATATTTTTTGAGGGTGAGTTGTTTAAACAGATCCAGGGAGTGGCCATGGGGGCAAGTTGTGCCCCTACTTATGCCAACATTGTGCTCATGGTTTGGGAAGAGAAGTTTGTGTTCCAGTCTGAATATGTACAATACTGGGTATATTACAAACGTTACCTGGATGATATTTGCATTTTTTGGAAAGGTAATATGGAAAAGTTAACATAATTCATAGACTATCTAAACCATACCACTAATTTTTTTTAAATTTACTTCCCTTATTACACATGACTATATAAACTTTCTGGATGTCACTATTAAAAAAGACGTTCTAGGGCAGCAGTTTACATCTAATGTATATAGAAAGGAAACCTTTTCTAACTCATACCTATATTTCACCAGTTCCCATCCGTTTAAACAGAAGAGAAGTATTATCAAGGGACAATTTGTCCGTAGTTGTAGGATGACCTCTTTGGACTCTGACTTCGAAGACGAAAGTCAGAGAGTCAAAGAAATGTTTATATCTAGGAAGTATCCTAACTATTTAATTGATGAGGTTTTGGAGGAAGTAAAGAATGGGAGAAAGGCTAGGTTTGCCCCTATTTTGGGAACAGGAGATACAAGTGTGATAGTACCAATAAATGTGCAGGGTACCACACAACAACCAGGGGTGATGTTACCAGGGATGAAATCAAGAAACCTTGGGGGTAATTATGTGATGTTTTATAATCAGAATACCTCTAGGGCTAAAAACATTATTACTCAACACTGGAGTAGGTTTAGGTGTTATTCAGAGTTGGACGTTTTGTTTACCAACACCCTAGGATTCACATATAAAAAAGGCAGGAACCTCAAGGATTTGCTGGAGCATAATGGTTCTATTGTTTCATGTAAGAAATTGGGAACCTACAAATGTGGGGCATGTGCCCAATGCCCATATATACTTAGACAGGATTCTGTACACATCCTGTCAAGAGACTATCAGATTCAGAGTAGTAGTTTTTCCAATTGTAATAGTGAAGGCTTGATTTATTTAGCCCTATGTAAAACTTGTGGTGCATTTTACATTGGAAAAACTACTCGTAAACTCAGGAGGATTTATGAGCATTTATATGCTATTAGAGTCGAAGATATTAAAAATGCCTTGTTTAAACACACACTTACATGTCCCCAAGCAAAATGGGGCTTCTTTGTTGTATAGAAGGTGCAATGTGATGTGGGGGGGGGGGCGTGGGAAAATAGGATAGAGGTGAGAGAAATATTTTGGCAGTTGTTATTGGAATCCAGTAGATTCCCAGGGCTGAATGAATACATATCCATTGCCCCTATTTTAAAAAATGAGAGCTGCAAAACTATAATATAAAATAAGTACATATATTGTTTTGCAAGTTCCTTTTGTTGGTTTTTGATTCAAGTTTATCTGTCCAACACATTGTGATGGCTTTAGTATTTATATATTTATTTTAAAGTTCTTTTAAAAAATGTGAATATTTTTAGTTACAGGATTTAATTGGTGTCAATTAAACAATTGTTTTAACTATTAATTAAATTGGGAGGGGTATATAAGCAGGCACAGCCTTCATTCATTCATTTTACATCTGAAGAAGTCTGGTGGATGAAAACGCTTTGTATTGTGTGGCATTTATGTGATTAAACCTGCTGCTGCTTTACACCTACTGGCTCATGTTTTATTATTACCTTCTGCCTCTTAGGGTGCCTGTTGTGGTTTTATTTTGTTTAAACAGCACATCATCTTTCCTGGTTGGATCAAAAGGTGTGCTGGGAGATTTAAATGCCCTTAATCCCCTCGGGGCTATGTCTAATTCCACATACCTCTTTAGGCTCAAAATGTTTAAATGTGTATTAGTCTCTTTCCATAGCAGGCCCTCCAGTTTATCACAGTTCACGAATTTCAGCAGGAAAGGCATTATCTCCATTGGAGCCCACCATCTGGAATAGATTATTAAAGCGTCATCCCCGCTCACCTTTATACAAGCATCAGACATCCCAGCAGCAGAAGTGATTTCAACTGTTTTACCAGATGTAGTTTTTTCATTTCTGGGAAGAATATAGCTCTCCATGGATCGTTGTGAGCACTGTGAACCTTCTCCAGCATCTTCTCTTAATATTCTAGGTATATTGTTGTCAGGATCTGTCACCATATATCCAAATACCACAAGTAAAATCAAAAATAATAAATACCACAGTAGGAAAAACACTGACACAGGACTCAAAGCAGCAGTCACAGCAATTTAATTCCAACTTAGTGTTTCGGCACCAAGCCTTCAATGAGTATAAAGTCATACAAATTTCCAACAGTATATATACATATAAAATTCAGTTCAATCAAACAATCAATCAATCAAATGATTAATTAAGATACTAAATCACATATTTCCAATTTACTTCCTTATTTAACCCATAAGGTTCCAAAGTGCTATATTTTAAAATGAAGCGAGTTTCTTTTTCAACAGCTCCTCTTTAATACATGAAACCTCTCCTAAAGAAACCTTTACTTTTTCCAAGATTCATATTTGTAAACAATCTGATTTGGCATTGTGTGCACTAATAAAATGTTGTCCCAAAGGACTGTCTATTTTACAATTCTTTATATCCCTTATATGTTCTTGCATATGCATTTTAAAGGCTCTCCCTGTTTCCACTATTTAGTGTAAGTTACAGCTACACCTGAGAGCATAAATTACCTCTTCAGTACCACATGTATAGAGGTCTATAGGGGTAAATCTTACCCCATTAATTTTTGTAAAGGCTGTCACAACATGCCTACACACTGAACACTTATTACAAGATAGTACCCTTTCTTTTATCCTTTACCCCAGGATGTATAGAAATTACAGGTGGTATAAAACGATTATGTACCACCATATCACCCAAGTTTCTATTTCTTCTATAAGAAATTTTTATCTGGTTACTTATCAAATATTTCAGATCTTTATAGTTAATTATCATTTTCCAGTACTGTTTAACTTCCCTAACTATAGCTTCAGTCAAGACATTAAAAGTTGTGACAAAATAAACATCTCTGTCTCCCCCTTTAGAATTTTCTATCTCATTTTTATTTTTATTTATATCTCTCATTGTTCTTACCCCATTATTGTTTTTGCTTCTCCTTCTTTTATGGCATTATTGTGTCTTTTCATTATTCCATATCTATTTTCTTTAACCTTATTATTAGATTCGTCCACTGTAAATCTATTATATCCCCTATTTATAAAAATATTTTCTGTTTTCAATAGTTCATCCTCAAAGATATCATCTGAGCTACATAATTTATTGAGTCTTAAAAATTCATTATATGGCAATACTGATATCAAATGGCTAGGATGGCAACTTGTGCCATATAAAAAGGCATTATTTTGGCCAAATATTCTATGCACTGTAGTTTCCAGGCCATTAATATCAATATCGAGAAATGTAACCTTTTTATCCATTTGTATGCCATCAAATTTAAAGCCAAACACATTATTATGTAGCTCCTCTATAAAATAATGAGCCTCATCCTTATTTCCCCTACATAGAAATATCAGGTCAACAATAAACCTGAAATAGTGGACTACCTGATTTCTATAGAATGGATGTATGTGTATATATACATATATATATATATATATATATATATATATATATATATATATATATATATACACCCACACACACACCACACACACACACACACACACACACACACACACACACACACACACACACACACACACACACATTCTATTTCAAACTTTGCCATCACAATATTAGCATACATAGGGGCAAAATCTGCCCCCATTGCACTACCTTGTAACTGATGATACATTTCATTATTAAACAGAAAAAAAATATTTTTTAGACAAAAATCTGTCAACTCTATTATAAAGTGGGTCAGTGGAGAGTCACCCAGAAAATATCTTAAAGCTTCAATGCCATTATCATGCCTTATGTTGGTATATAGTCTCTTAACATCTAGGCAAAGCCAATACATATTCTCATTCTAAACTTCTTTTCTGGTTTTACATAAAAAATCTTGGCTGTTCTTGATGAAGGAAGGTAAGGGAAACACATAGGTTTGCAAGTACTCATGTAACAAAATGCATATGGGAGTCATAATAACTGCCAGGGCTGTCAGCACACACATTCATGATAACCCTCAGGGCATTGCACATGACCTGGCAGTTGATGGAATGTTACCCCTTGCAGTTGATGTAGATTCTACCCTGCTCACTGGCTGGAGCCTTGGTGTGTACATGAGTGCAGTCTATGGCACCCAGTACTTTAGGGTAGTGTGCTACACAATAGAAGTGTTGCATATTGCTGGCCCTCACCTCAGGGGTGAGGGGAAAAGAAATGTGCTCACTGACATGTGGTAGCATTGCATCCAGGAACTGGTGGAGTACCCTGGATGCTGATACCTGTGAGACCCCCATCATGTCCCCAGTTGGTCTTTGGAATGTACCTGTAACTAGTAACCTAAGGGTTACACATACCTTTTTTTCCACTGGGATGGGTTCCACTCTGTTAGCTCTGGGTCTGAGTTAAAGGAAGCAGAGCTCAGTGAGTTCTTGCAGTATGTCCCTGTTCCCCCTGTAATGCTCTACAATCTCCAGCTCATGTAACTCCTGGAAGGTTATCCTGGGCCTGAACAGTCTTTTCCTTCTCTGTCTAGGCCTATTGTCAGCAGCATCAGCAATGACTTCAGCATCTAGCACATACAGGTGTAGCAGACCTGCAGCAACCCCTAGTATTCTTAAAATTCCCAAGTCTGTAGTCCAATGGTGCAGAGTACTGGGGAAAAATCAGACTGTAGAGTGCATGCATACTTTATATAGGTCTGCAATAGGTACAGAATGTGTCATTGGGTATGCATTTCATCTGCCTGCAATATAATTAACACCATTTAATGGTGGTATTTTAGCTTAAATAAAGGTCAAAACTAATTGAATACATTTTTTAAACATCCTCAGCATGGTGGCCTGCTGTGCAAACACATGCACGGAAGGTAAACAAAGCTTAGAAGTTAGTGAACACACCCCCTGTAGGTGATATGCTCAGCCAGGTGGCAGGCCATGCAAACATGTTCACCTAAGCTGAAATGAGCTTAGAAGTAAGTACCCCCCCACCGCTGTCAGCTACCTCCTGTGTAAACAGCAACATGGGTCTAAGCCTTGAGATATGAGGACACAATTACTCCTTTCTGATATTCAGTACCTGCACCTCATTTGCATAGTTATCCATGCTCACAGCCCGTAAACTACATGCTTTAGAGCCCAACCACGTTAGCAACAGCACCAGTGCACCTTTGCAGGGACTCCATATACAGTCCTGTAATACTTTTTATTGTCACATACTAATTAATGTATTTTTTCCAATTTTTTTTTTTTTAAATTTTTCTATAAAGCATGTTTGCACACTGTGGCATGCCCAGCAAACCTGTCCAGATTATTAAAAAAAAATTAATTTAACTTATTTCCTTTAGTTTTTCCAAAATACTGGATGATAGTTTTGATCATATGTGTATGTGGTATGACATTTCTGTCCACGTCTACATTTTTGCAACCCCTTTTGTCTGTCTATACTCCTGTACATGCAATTTTTCCATGTACACTACAGACACTGACACAGGGTCTGGAGAGATGACCGTCTGCTTGCTGGATCACTCTACCTACCTCATTTTCATGAGATTCACCTGCGTATGAGGTGATTTGCATGCCATGGAAGTTTCTGTGTTGTCATGTGCATGTGTGCCACTTAGCAGTGCTTATTGAATCTAAAAATGTTCTCAGCTGTGTAAGCAGCGTGGCATGATGCCTACATGGTAAAAAAAAAGCACAATGTGACCTATCTACAAACACTCCCCATCACTCATCCACTCAGCCTTTCTCATAGCAACATTACCTCTACTTCAGCCTATTTGCTTCCCAAGTTCCATAGGAACACCCATGTTTCTTACCTCCCCAATAAGCTAACCCCACCCAAGTACTATAAATACTTAAAGATTTCATCCATTCAAGCCATAAACATTTTAACAGGTGGAGATATTCATCCCAATCCTGGCCCACCCTCACCAAATACCAATCTACAGAATCCATCATTTAATAATGCTACCTCTTCTTTAATAATTCAGAACTCTCTCAGTATAGCACATCTTAACATTCATAGCATTAACAACAAAATTAGTCAACTGCATGCTCTCCTTCAGGTTTATCCATTTTATATCCTTTGCCTTACTAAAACTTGGCTAAAACCTTCCACTCATGACCTAGAAATAACCCCTCCTGGATATAATATACTAAGATATGACCGTACATCAAAAAAAGGTGGCGGTGTAGCTATCTTGTTCAAATCTGATCTTCTGGTTTCACTCTATGATGTATCACTCCCCTCAAATACCAATGCTGAGACCCTTACTATCAAACTCCAATTGAATAACTCTAAAGCAATCTATATTATCTGCTCTTACATCCCTCCAGGAAATAATATTAGCACCCTAGAAAACATTCTCAATAGCCTTTTTACCCATTTACCACAAGAAACAATTGTCTTAGGCGATCTTAATATAGACTGGACCTTATGTAATTCCCCCACCCCTAACACCCATATTAATCTAATTGGTTTCAATCAAATAATAAACTTCCCCACTAGAATCCACAAACCAAGTAGCAAAGAAACTACTCTTGACTGGATCCTTATAAATAGTCACCCAGATACCTATAAGGTAGGATCTCTCCTTGATGACATTAGTGATCACATTCTAACCTTTATCACTAAACAAAAGAAATATAGCCCAAAAAAGAAAAATGTTGTCACCTATCGTTCTAAAAAACATTTCCATGCTGAGAACTTTATTAATGAACTAAATGCATGTAACTGGTCATTTCTAAAACTACTTAATCTAGATGAAGCAATCTCTTACTTTAATTCTACTTTCCTTCATATTCTAAATAACCATGCTCCTTTCCGCTCCTCCAGAATCAGGACAAAAATAGCCCCCTGGCTCACAAAACAAACCAAAGAAAAAATGTTTCTATGAAATAAAATATGGGCAAGATGGAGAACCTCTAAAAGCTCTGTAGATCATCTATACTTTAAGCAACTAAGAAATGCTGTCAAAAAGGATATAATCTCAGACAAAAAAAACTACTACTCCCACCTGCAAGATTCACACTCTAATAATCCTAAAAAATTCTGGTCTGGCATTAATAAACTTCTCAAACCAGGACATGCCACAACTCCTTCCCCCTGCTCTATTCCTAGTAGTAATCCTCTGCAAATAGCTAATGCCTTTAACAATTACTTCATTGAAACTATTCAAACTTTAACTCAAACTCTAGTTCCCATGTCCCCCACTCCTACACAACACACTAACAGTCCCTTTCCCTCCCTTCATCTGAAACCTGTTCCCATCTCCTTTATCTGCAAACTCCTTCAAAAACTCAAGCCCTGCACTCCCTCTGCTGATTGCCTCCCAGCAGAATACCTTCAAATTGCAGCCAAAGCCATAGCATACCCTGTTTCTATCCTGATAAACAGATCCATCTCTGAAGCCTACATCCCCTCTATTTGGAAATTCTCACATATAATCCCTTTGCACAAAGGAGGTAAATCTATTGAAATCTCCAACTACCGTCCTATTGCTCTACTCTCCCCACTAGCCAAAATTATGGAAAAATGTATTCACCATCAGCTACTCCAGCACCTTCTCCAAAACAACTTGCTTGCTAACTGCCAACATGGATTTAGGCCCTTTCATATCACTACTTCTGCCCTTTTAACTTTTACTGATTGCATAAATAGGAATCATAACAATAACTGTCTCTCAGCTGCTCTATTTATTGACCTTTCCAAAGTCTTTGATATGGTCAATCATAACCTACTTATCAATGTGCTAAAAGCCCAATCTCTTGACCCACAAGCAATCCGTTGGTTCAAATCTTATCTGGAAAACAGACAACAAGCAGTACTCTGGGACAATAATCTATCCACATACCTCCCAGTAAGCACTGGAGTTCCTCAAGGTTCTATCCTAGGCCCTCTTCTTTTCTCCATCTTTATTAATGATCTCCATACTGTTTTTCCACAATCCACCTGTATACAATACGCTGATGTCTCTACTCTTATCTGTACTACCAAGTCTTCTTCCTCTCTCCAGACCCTTACACAAAATGTATTTAACACAGTTGAAAAATGGTTCACACAATGCTGCCTTCTTCTTAACCCTAAGAAAACTAAGCTACTGCTCTTTACTGCCACCATAAAATCTCCTCAGTTCCACTTCACTATTACCTCTGACAATGGGACCTGCATTTCCCCTGATTCTACTGCTCAACTATTTGGCATAACTATTGACCATAAACTCAGCTTCGATGCCCATGTTAATAATATTATAAAAACTGTTAATAAAAAATTAGGCTCCCTGTATAGAATAAAATACTTCCTTACACCTCTAGCTAAGAAATCCATAGCCCAGACTCACCTTACTTCCCCCCTATTCTATGCTTCTGCCATTTATACCAATCTATCAAAGCATAATCTCACCAAACTTGAAACTAGCTACAATAACATAACCAGATTTGCCACTGGCTCTCCATACAGAACTCATCACTGCCTCAACCTTAAACAACTCAGATGGTTAGAACTACAAAATCAACTACAATACAATCAACTTGTGATTGCACAAAAAATCCTGCACCATCCTACTAATACTCCCATCCTTACTAATCTGATCTCCCCTTATAAAAATCTTTCAACACTACACTCAGCTAATAAACTTCTTATTGCCAGCAACCCTTCTAATAACAAAGCAGGCAATTTCCTCTTCTCCAATGTTGTAGGTAGAATCTGGAACAAACTTCCTAATACACTCACCTCACTCTCATCCTCTCTAATCTTTAAAAAACACCTTAGAGACCACCTTAAAATACATTGGCTTTGCCCCTGCTCAAAGCCTGATTGAATCTACTTTTCATCTCTCCCCTCCCCTGGTTCCTTCTCTCTTGCTTCCTTAACAATCACCCTCCCATATCTTATTAACAACACTATAAAAAGTTTCCTAATGTTCTAATGTTTTAGTTTTTGATTGACTTCACATGAACCCTACTAAAGCATTAAGACTTGTTTATTTTTTACTTCTACTCTAATGAAACGTTACATTGTTCACGATTTATTATTTTTTTTCATGTCTTATTTTGTAATGTGAAACTAGTCTTTTTTAGAATATTTTGAATGTATTAATTTACTCATGTTGGAGCTTTTCTCCTCGGGCCTCTACTGAAAAGGGATATGTATCCAGCTAGACTAGCCCGGTCAACAAATGTAAATAAATAAATAAATAAAAACATGTAGGCTTTATTAAATTCCCCCCAGTATTTTGTAATTTTTCTTCTTTAACTTTCCTTTCTCATTTCAATAGCACTGCCATGTCCAATCGTTTGTACAGTCTTCTTCAGAGCACTAACTCTTTTTGTTAGTTGAGATCCCTCCTGAATTCCATAAGACTGTTTTACCCTCTTGCCCAACCTTCTTTCTACTGAGTCACTTATCTGCAGAGTCTTGCTGGCCTCCTACTACTCACCCTCCTTCCTGGTACTCATCCTTTCCCAACCATCCTAGCTAGACAAGAAAACCTTTGCAAAGGAGACCGTGTGCTAATTCAGTTCACCACATCATGGCCATTAGCACTAGGCCTTGGTAGATACACTGGTGCTTTATTTATTTATTTATTTATTTTGATCTGACCAACTGCCCTGTTATACCCCATACCACTCCATTAGACTGTGTTTCTTGTGTTGACCATTACTACCAGTGGCAGATCTGGAACTAATATGGATGGGGGAGCTACTGCTTACCAAACATGAATATCCATTGTCTGATTTCTTTAATACCTCTCATTTTTGTCTATGTTTTGCATATCTGGAAATTTACAAATCACTCTGAACACTGAACTACAGGTATCATGTTTACCCTAGGGTGATAATTCTTGTCTTTCTTGTCCACCCATCTCCAACCCAATCCTGGCAATTGTACATGATTTGGATTACTTTTTTTCCCTTTCTTTACTCATCAGCTTTTTGTTTAATTCCTTTAACTAGCAAACTGGAAGACAAAGACTACACTATAATAACTGTGGAGGAAATACCTCAAGCTTGGAGTCTGGGTGGCCACTAGGCTCCAGGAAGCCATAGGGTTCTAAAAGCAATGAGGTACATTTTAGAGCTTTTTGCCAACATTTTGAGTAAATGATAGCATAAACAAAAAAAGAATTACTAAGGAAAGAAATTCAGTCTTGCAAACAATGTGAACAAGTTCTGATCCTAGCAGTCTATTTGCATATTCCAATACACACTGCCAACCTAAAAAGAAGAGGAAAATTATGTACCATATGAGAAGACTAAGAACATAATTAACTCGCCAAAGTGGTATACAATAATGTAGGACAGACCTGGATCATGGTGAAATGGGGCCCTACACAGGGTAATGAATCATGCCCCCCCCCACACCCACATAGTAGCTCCCCTTGGCAGCACCCCCCCCCATCCCATCCATTCCAGTGTCCCATTACTTGGCTATTTCTCCCCAGTTACATACATAACATTTTCTTCTTTATTTCTACAATGATTATAGATATTTGGATTTAATTTAAAACTTTTATTTCAAATTTTGTAGAACAAACACTGATAGCCATTTGCTAAACAAAATAGTCTCGCAATGAAAACAGACTGCGTGAATAGTAAACTTCTCTGCCCTTGAAAGTCACATTAATTGAAACTGAATTAAAACCCACATTCAAAGAAAATGCATCTGGTCAGTGGCAGATAGTTTACCTTTCTGTGTTTTTCAAATCATAGGCAACTTGCACACATTTTAGGACCATGCAAACATGCATGTGTTCACTGATGGACAATCTTGGTTTTATTAAGTTATATTCCTTGTATAATACAGTAGCACTTGTTAGAGTACATTTTAATTTTGCAGTTTTAAACATTTTTCCAGTAAGCAAAGAAACAAAACATATAAACAAAAAATGACAAAACAACTGACTTCAAAACATTTCAACAATAAAAGCCCACTCAAACTTCTATCATTACAATCCAACAATATTAGTCAATATGCAGAATCTCTGCAGAAATAAAAGTCATCTGAATAATTCCACATTAAAGAGATCTGTAACCAATGAAGTGATTGCTGCTGGCAAACAACATTACATTTCAGTGTTTCATCAACAAATTCAGTGCCTGCTACCCTTGAATAATAAATTGTATGTATTACATAAACAAAAACGGCAAGCTGGTAATATTACAATAGGGAGTGGATGGCAAACTGACAACAGGCCCACAGTTACTAGGTATTTCATCCCAAGGAGGACAAACTCAGGACTACAATATCATCCCTCCAAACTACAACACAGTATCAGCAGTCTATCTATATGCTGGGGGAGGAAAACCCACAACCTTCTACACTGAAATGAAAGCATGCTACCTGTTGTGCTACCAAGACTGCTTTAAAATTCTACATCACAATAGTTAATACCATTTACTAAACAAAACAGTTGCATATTATAAACAGACTTGGAATAAGCAGCAGTAAACTTCTCTGCCCTTGAAGCTCACAATTCCTTGAAAAAATGCACTTGAAACTCAGTTCCCTGAAAAATGCACCTGAAATTCAAATTCCTTAAAAATTGCAGCTTGGCAGTTGGGGTAGAGGATTCAGGCTCTTGTTTCCTGTAGCTAATGTACTGGGTTGGAGCCTAAGCAAATTACTAACCACCTGCTAACCCTAGCTAGGGCATTTCATCCTCTCTCACACACACCTCAACTTCTCAGTGCAAGAAATCTGGACATAGTCAAAAATAAATAGAGACAGATTATAAATATTGCCTCATGAAGAAAATTGATAGAATAACAGGATTTCTGTTAGCATGCATTTTTATCTAAAGGATATGAAGTCACAAGCTCAAATGTCCATCATTATATAGCAACTTCAGTCCTTTTTATGATGAACAGACAAAAATATTTGAAAAAAATCTGGAGATTTTGCAAAAACCTGGACAGCTGAGGGGTATGCTACCTACCTACCTCTTATTTACACACACACACACACGCACACACATGCGCACACACATACACACATACATATACAGACCTACCTACGTTTTACACATGCCCCTACCTACCTCTTGTACACACACACACACACACACACACACACACACACACACACACACAAAAACACCTCTCAGTTGTCTGCTTGTGGTCTGCAGTCCAAACTTCTTCTCCATTCAAATTTTGCGAGCATGAAAAATGAAGACTTAAATAGGTTGCACAGACACAGAAGATGAAAACAGGTTGCACGCACCTGTTGCATCTGTGCGACTGGATGCAAGGGCATTCTTAAAGACAGAATACCTTAAAAATTTTTTTTTTTTTTAATTAAAAAAAATAATCTCCCAGCCTGTGCACCCTAGGCAACTGCCTTGGTCACCTAGTGTTGAATCCATCTCTGTGCCTGTTTTCATAACCATTCTGCTACTCTCATTTTATGTTTTTGTAGCACACCTTCCCTCTCCTCTCCTTCTTCTTCTTCCTCATCCACCACTTTCTGTTAATTTTGAACACCTTGCAAAGGCACTTACCTTTTATTTTAAATCATTTTAATGTGAAAAATATCTCCACACAAGAAACGAGTTACCAAGTCAAAATATTGTTGTAGCTCCAGAGAGACTTTTACTTGTGAAATTGCTTTCCCTGTTACTGCTCATTTGTATTCATTTTTAATATATTCTTTATCACATTTGGGGTTATAGACAAGATGAAGCCCTCTTGATAACAACCCAAGTGTGAAGGTATAAGGTGGAGTTTGAGTAGTAGTCTCAGGACACACACACACACACACTCACACACACACACACACACACACACACACACACACACACACACACACACACACACACACACATACACACACATGTATATTTGACATAGACATAAAAAAACAAAAATGAGTAGCCTGTACCTCAACAAATGCTGCAGCCACACTCAATAAGCAGCCCATTTCAGAAAATGTATTTTTCTAACATCACTCAGATTTACTACTAACCATATACATGACCAGCTATACAGACCATGAATCACCAGGTTAGCAGAGTAGTCTTCCACAAAAAGCTACTTTTGCAGACTTTATTGGTGGAAATAAGGAATTCCTAGCTCCTTGACTAAAGGTATTAATGGGAGGGGGATAGCACATAAGTCATAAGCTAAAATACAGTGTGAGCATAATTACTTATCCAAGCACATGAATTGTAATTATTTATGCACCCAAACACACAAATCATCACAGTGACTAAAAATGACCTGAAGTACGACACCTGAGTGACAAGATGCACGTCTGGAATGAAGTACTTCACTAAAGAAGGGTAATGGGTCATAGTTTACTCGGGAAGTATAATCTTTGCATTGTTTACATCTTTTTCATTCAGGCTACAAACACATAATTCAGTCAGTCAGTATGGTATGCTATATTATGTGTATTGTAGCTATCTCTAACAAAAAGCAGTACAGTGCTTTCAAAGAAAATTGTGTGGGAGTCAGAAAATATACCAGGTCTCAGAGAAAGCTCTGGTATAAATAATCCAGAGCACATCTTACAGATAATACAGAACATTTACTAGAAGATATCTGCTTTTTACTAATATTTTCTCTAACTCTCCAAGTTGTTTAAGTAAATCAGAATAGACACTATGTAAAGCTTACTAAAAACTGACCAGATTTCATTCATTATTTTTTTCACTTCGAGTCCAGCATGCTTGGATAAATGAACAGGACTTAAATCTAAATATTTGCTGAAGCATTTTGGATCCCACCCTTTCTGGCTCCCACTTCCTTTGTTAGATGCCCTTTTAAGTATTCCAGCAATTTTATTGTTTCCTTGACCTGTTATGAGACTTCAAGGGCACCATGAATGGAAGTAAATAGCAGGCACACCCATTTGTTCTTGTTGAAAGTGTAGTGAATACAACACAATCAGAATTAAGCACCTATTTCTACATGGCTGTCCTGAATACAGCGATAACCTGACAGTTTAAATGAACATTGGCAATTTACCAACAGAATGTTTTTAATTTTAGCCAGGATTGAGTAAAACAGTTAAATGTTCACAAATGTTATAAACATGGTACTAGAGCTGGGAAGGGGATGTGTTCTCAGGCTGCTTGCTCTAGTCATTCATACATCAAGACTAGGAGGTGATATAGGAGCAGGATGCTAAATAATAAAATGCAGTTACTAACAGAATGGTTAGCAGGTAACATTTTAAGATTTAGTTCACTCCTTCAGTTCTCCCCATGGTTTAACACTGCTTTCAGTCATACAGTAGAAATACAAAACCACATTGTCATATTTTTCTGTTTTGCTCTGGGTATACAGATGCAAAGCAATAGTTTGCTGAGATTTTTTTATGTGGAAACTATGAGTCAAAATGTACCAAAGTATGGCAATACTGAAATTACAATTTTTTTCTAATATTTTGTCAATGAGAAAATGAAAGTGTTTGCTGTGTGATGCAGGATTAAATGGTATTACTAGGTTAGTCAGTTTCTTAGTGGACCCTCACTGTCAATCAATGTACCACTTTACAGTAGTAACTGGCAAGTCAAAGTTATTGTTTTTTTAAAGGTCTTTTACTGAATGAGGTTAATACTGTGGATATTGTAATTGCAGACATATAACCCAATGGCTCTCAAACTTTTACCCTCAAACTCAAGTTCAAATCTAGAGGTAGTCTGGGACAATCAGTAACACTTTTTAAAATGTCAGTACTATTAACTTGAGACAATGGTAGAATAATAGAATGTGAATTAACAGACATTTTCTGAAGTAAAAAAGCTTATAATTCCAATTATTGACATTATTTATTAAGTGTAATCTACCACCTTTTCTCCCAAAATCACCAGTTTTCAAAGGGATTAGGTGGGACAGAACAAACATTTATGCCAAAATCAGGGATGTTCCTGAAAATAAGGGACACTTGAGAGGCATTATATAACCCCAGAGAGGTAGTGGTTTATGATCAAAAATAGGAAGTGTTAGCGCTGGAGAACCAAGTGCTTATCTGCAACACTGGATATAAAGCAATGTTTGGAGCAGAACTAGCATGGTATCTAGCTATAAATACTGTGTTTGTAAATCAATGGTTGCTACACAGACAAATGCAGGTGTACAACAGGTGAGCATGGAGGCTAGGTAGGAACTACCTAGGTAGTGGTATCTCAGGGTTGGGTGGCTAGCAGGGAGGTAGAATGGCCCCCAAGTGGACATATCTTATTTCAGTATTGTCATTATAATCATCATCAACAATGTAATCAATTCCCTTGTTCCCATTTTCTACATGGGTTGGAGTATCATGTCAACTGTTGACATCTCTCTCGATTCAATACCACTATCCTACCTTCTTCAACAGTCATGCTGACTGTTGCAGGTCTTCTCAAACACAATCCATCCATCTCTTTGCTGGACACCTTCATTTCCACTTGCCTTCTTCCTGTCTGTTCCAAATCTTCTTCACCAGATTATCTTCTGCTTTTCTGCACATTAGCCCAAACCACAGTAATCTGTTCTCTTTGACTTTCTCTGCAATTGGAGCTACTTTGGTGGCTTCTGCTTTGATGTCCTCATTTCTCCGTCTTGCCAATGGTGTGTATCCTACCACTATCATAGGCACATCATATCCATCACCTCTAGCTTCCTCAATTACTCTGACTTTCCTGCCCAAGTTTCTGCACCATATAGTAGTATTGGTCACACCACTGTTTTGTACACCTTACTCTTCTATTTCATAGGCACTCTTCAGTCATACACTACCACTGACACTCTATGTCAGTTGGCTGTAGCCCTTCTGATTCTAGCTTTCACCTCCTCATTCAGGCTTCCCTTCTTCTCCACCACTTCTGTCATATACTTGAAAGTGTAAACCTGTTCTACTATTTTCTCTTCTATCTAAATTTTCAGCTTCTTCTGATATGCCCCATTTGCTGTCATTACAGGTGTCTTATCTGTACTCAGTTTCATCCCAGGTGCCTTCAGTTTTTCATTCCTTTCACCTATCCTGAGCTGATATTCTTGCTTAGACACTACCTGTAATGCCACTTTGTCTGGACATAGCAACTTTGTTGATCTGTCCCCTCCAGTGTTGTTGCTGATGTAGTCCATCACCAGTATGAACAGCAGTGGATTCGGAGCTGAACCTTGGCACACACCACTCCTACTGGGAATCCCTTTCTGAGACAAAACACCATTTGTACTTGAGTCATGGGTCCTTGTACATAGCCTGCACTAATTCTACCAGTGTTCTGGAGACTTTGAATCACTGCAAGGCTACTCAAATCATCTTTCTTTGACCTTGTCATATGCATTCACCAAGTCAAGGAATGCCCAAATGGCCTCTTACCCCATCTCTAGCTTCTTTCCAACTATCTGTCTCACTGCAAACATTGGGTCAGTTGTGCTGCATTATGATCTGAATTAAAACTGCTCATCTCCTATCTTATTTTCTTCCACTCTGTGTAGTCATTTATTAATCACCCTCTCCAGACCTTTCATGCAATATGACAGGAATTTGATATCTCTGTACTGCCTACAGTCGTGGATGTCTCCTTTGATTTTGTACATTGGCACTAGTATACTTATTCTCCGGTCATCTGTTTTACGCCTTTCTCTCCATACTGCTATGAGTACCCTCGGAAATTATTTCTCCCCATCTCACTCAACATCTTGATCATATCTGCTGTGACCTCATTTGAGCCTGCTGCTATCCCTGACTTTTGTTTTACATTTTTCTTAGTGCTGTTCATATGTCTTATAGGGTGGGTTCCTCCTCTTCTTTCATCATAGGCTGTGTCACACACAGGCAGTACAACTTCTATGGGATTTTCTTCATTCAGAAGCTGCTGAAAGTATTTCTTCCATCTGCCTTAGATTTCCTGTGGGCTGTTAAGCAGATTGTTATTGGCATCCCTTACGAAGAGCTTTTGACTATCCTTATTTATCTGTCTTTGCATTGCAAGCTGATAGTTTCTTTGTGCCACCTACTAAGTCACTTTCCAGAAGTTGATAAAGTGCTTCTAATGCCTTGTTCTTTGCTACTGGAAGTCCTTTCTTAGCTTATTTGTTAGCCAACCAGTATACTTTCGTTGCCTGGTCCATCTTTTCTATCTCCCACTTTTTCTTGCACTTCTTTCTTTTGTTGACTTTCTGGACTTCTGCATTCTACCACTAGCCTTCTTTATGTACCTTATTTCCATACCTGGATCAGCCACATACCCGTTCTGAAGTCCTCACACATGCCATTTTGAGGTGCTGCTATCCTAGCTGTGGACTCTGAGCAAGTCACTTCACCAGACACTACTTATGGGCTGAGTGTGAAAAAGGTCTAGGGAGGTCACTGCTCTATCCCAGAAAACAAAATAAATAAGTAAGTACATAAATAAATAAATAAATAAATAAATAAATAAATAAATAAATTAGTTAATTAATAACTAACTAACTAACTAACTAACTAACTAACTAACTAACTAAATGACACCTATTTCCTCTTTTTTTACTGAGGTGCTACAGCCCTGAGTAATTCCTTGAACTCTTGTTCTTTCTCTCCAGTCAAGTTCCAGGTCTTTAGCCTAGTTTCTATTGACCTTAGAGCCTTCTCTGACCACTCCTTGTGGATGATTGTGGCAATCAGTGGTTTGTGCTGTGGGTTGACTGTTTCACTGGGGATGACTTTGCAATAGCTAATTCTACCCCAGTGCTCTTTTCTTACTATGAGAAAGTCTACCTGATTTGCATGTTGGCCACTCTTGTATGTGATCTTATGTCTATCTGATGTGCTGGCCACCATCAAGCCATTTCCCAGACAGAAATCTAGAACGGTCTCTCCTTCTGTATTCTGGCTGCCCCATTCATATGGAATGAGGCAGCCCTCATATTCTGTTCTGTCTGTCTGATATGTGCATTCCGGTCACCCATTATCAACATCAGTTCATGTTGTCTTCCTTGATCAAGAAGGTCTTGCAACTCCTGTATGAGTGCAAACATTTCCTCACTATCACAACCCAGCTGTGGGGCACAGGCTGAAATTAAGAATAGTGCTGTTTCCTTACACTGGACTGTGATTGCCATCAGTTTATCACTAATTCTGATGATATCCCTCATCATCATCTGAAGCCTGTCCCTCACCACAATTCCCACACCATTTCTAATTTGTTTTCCACCTGTGTATCAGACTCTTGGTCCCAAGTCAGTGGCTTTACTGCACTGCCCTTCCATCTTGTTTCCTGGATACATTGGATGCCCAGCCTCCTCCTTATCAAAGGTTCATATGTTCATAGGTGACTACTAGGCCAATGGCACAAGAGCTTTACAAACCTAGCCAATAATACCCAGGTTATAACTATATTATATCTTAATTCCCCAGATATGGGATGGGGTAGTATCATGGTAGTGGGTCTTTGGGTGATGTAGCCCTGAGTCATTTTACAGACTGACTCTGTCCATAAAGGACATTGGCAGTACCCCAGGAGTGAATTTACGGTTCACTATCCATTTATCCAAATTCTTTTTGAAGAGAGTGAGGGGCGGGCTTTGTTTTATGAATATGGGAAGTTTATTCCATAAATGAGGTAGCCTTGGATATAAGAATCTATCTCTCCAGCAAGTTCTTTTAGAGTTATAACTAAGGTTCAGGTCCATAGAACACATGACCCTTGTATAATTTTTCTTGCTAATATGTAACATTTTCATCAGGGCTGGACCAGAGAATGCCTTGTGGGTCAGGCATATGTCCTCTCTCAGTAAAGGATATGAGATGGAGCAAAGGGCTATGGCCTTTAGTTGGTCTGCATAAGACATGTGTCTTACACTTTGTATTTTTTTAGTGAGAAACCTCTGGGAACACTCCACTTGGTATAAGTGTCTGGTTAGGTGCATGCAGAAGGGAGCATTGTACTTGATTATGGGCCTGATGAGAGCCAAGTACAATGGTACTATAAATAATCCAATAACTGTGGCTGAGAGATAACCAAGGAATGTTAATGGTCTGACGAAGCTATAGTGAAAGCGCTTGCCGATTTGTTTTAAACAATAAACAGACTTTTTCTTCAGTTATACGGAGTTTTATACATTTATGTGAACATTTTATGCATGTGACATTGAGACGCCTTGGTTATCTCTCAGCCACAGTTATTGGATTATTTATCGGTGCATATTTGGTGGGCAGAGAGATATTAGCACTGTTGGAGACGTTCTTTTATTGCTTGGTTACAATGGTACTATGACTTCCTTTGAACCTGATGCCATACCTTTACTTATAAGTTACCATCCACTTCCAAACTGCATTTTGCCATTAAACATACATCAACTATAGCAATTCTTAGTTCATGTTTGGCAAGTTGATTGGTTTTACATCCAGTTTTCACTCAACAGAGCTAACTGGGGTAACCCAAGCTGATCAAATGAACACTAGCCAGCAAGTAGCTTATTGACCCAGGACTGCTGGGCTTTATAGGTTCATAGGTTCATAGGTTCATAGGTTCATACTAGGCTATCTGCCCGAGGGCATTTACAAGCCTAGCCCATAGTTTTGTGGCTTACGCCACCCCTTTAGTATGGGGAACTATACCCATTATTTTGCTGTGCCTCTGTCGAGCAGTGACACTGAGGTAATCCCTGGGGTATATCTGCGATCTCCCATCCATTGGTCAAGATTTCTCTTGAACAAGGCCAGCGAGGTGCTCTGCCTCACATATACCGGGATTTTATTCCACAGCATAGGGAGTCTTTGGGTGATGAATCTATCCCTCCAGCACGTCCTATTAATAGCCGTGTCGAGGTTTAAGTCTCCGCCCTTGTGGCTCTGACGGATCTAGATTTTTGAGGTGAAGCATATTCATCAAATCTGGGTTTGACATGGCCTTGTATGTTAGGCAAAGGTCACCTCTGAGCAAGCGGTGGCGACTGAATAGAGCTGGAGTTCTTTCAGTCGGGCAGCATAGGACAGATTTTTGAGACCCTTTATCCTTTTGGTGAGGAACTTTTGTGGCCTCTCCAGCTGCTGCAAGTGTCGGGTCAGATACATTCCGAATGGGGCATTGTACTCAATCATTGGTCTGATGAGTGATGAGTATAGGGAGACTATGACCTCCCTTGATCTAGATGAGAATCCCTTCATGATAAGGTGGGCAATGTAGAAGGTCTTCCTAACTACTTTAGCTACATGGGTGTCGAATGACAGACTACTATCAACCTGGGTCCCCAGGTCCCTGATAACTTCTTCTGTGCTCAGTGGATTGCCACCTATTTGGTAGCTAGGGGTAACCTTGTTTTTCCCGAAGGGTATGACTATGCATTTTTTGGCATTTAACTTTAGGCCATGGCTCTGGCACCAGTTATCCATTTCTGTGAGACCCTTCTGAAGGATATCTGTGTCAGATGTGTTTTCTACTATGGCGCCCAGTTTGCAGTCATCTGCAAACTTTGTCAGCCATAACCCTCCTGTGTTTGCTTGTACTTCGGAAAAGTAGATGCCAAACAAGAGTGGGCCCAGGACTGAGCCCTGTGGTACACCACTTGTGACAGGCTTTGAGTCTGACATGGTGCCACACACTGGCCAATAGGGGCAGATACACCTCTCCCACTGTTATCATAGTTCCCTGGCATAGGTCAGATCCTGAACCCACTTATCACAGGCAAATACCCATGCCCTTATTGTGACAGTCGACATGACTGAATCAACTAGAGCCAATTTTATACTGTCAAATGGCTAGCCCTGACATGGTGAACAATCTGTGACCCATGTTCTCCTAGCAAGAGGACACAGCACACCACAGTTGATGCCCAAAGCGGTTGGTCTATACAACTCTTCCCCTTATAGGGCACCATTTCGAGCATCTGTGCTGCTGCCAGCAGCTCTCTTCTTGTGTGAGTTTGAGGTGGAAATACTTAGAATGTTTTTTAGAGGTAAGAAGAACTCCACAAATACCCAATGAGAACACGCAAACTACACACAGGCATAGGCTGGTAGTCAGGATCAAACCCTGTACCTTGTATATAAGAGGCAAATACCTTAACCATTATGCCAATTGGACACTTTTGGACCACTATCTTTCCCAGGCTTCTTATAAGCTGCTGACTGCTTGCTGCCTCATCCTAGTGCTCAGGATCATCACTCTACTAGTTCTAGTAATGGCCTGCCCTTTCCATCTTCCCCACGGCCATACCAGTATCCCACATCAGTATCAGGCAGTCAATTAAGACAGCCATAATAGCATGTTTGACACCCTACCACTGACCCATTAATCAAGGAGCCTCAATCCTCACCACTGGCAACAGTGGGGAATGTTCTCAGCTGAGTGGCCAAGCCAAGACCTCCAGCACCCTCTCTGTCCAACCAGTGCTTCATGTCCCTGCCCAAGTAGCTGACACACACACACTCTTTGAGATTTGATTTATACACAAACACACACACACACACACACACACACACACACACACACACACACACACACACACACACACACACACACACACACAGACACACACACACACACACACACACACACACACACACACACACACACCTGGGAAAGGCTGGCACAGGTTTACTAGTTATGTCCCCTTTTGCCCAGACTTTAAGGTAGTTATTACTGCCACCAGCCAAATCTTTATCAGCTACTTTAAGGCTCTTATCAAAGGGTGTCCAGTCTTACTGTGTAATGTTACTATTAATCCAAATGGTAATTTGACCAAGATCAAGGCTATTGGGAGTGGCCCACAATGTCACCAAATAAATATGCAAGTACTCTAAGAACTTAAATATGTCTCACAAATACCAGCCACAATGAAAGGTTTAAATATATTTAATAAGAGATAATAAAAGAACAAGAAAATACTCAGTAAATATTAACAGTTACATCAGAGTTCAAAATCACAGGAAATATTTAAAACAGCATTGCAGGACAGTCTCAAATAAATAAAGAAAACATCTAAGCTATGCTTCACTATATTCCTGACTGTATCTAAGAGAATATTACTGTACCCTAGTTAACTTACTAAGGCAAGTGTGGTGAATGGGTCTTCTTGTCAGGTCAGTGACAAAATACAGAATGTTCTGTATCTCTCAGAGAGTTCTTAAATTAATATCTCAAATATAACTGCTGGGATATTTGCAGGATGACATCACTTCTTGCCATCTGACTTTAGTTCCCAAGCTAAACCCCATTGCTAGAAACTGCCAGCCTTTAGCATCTACCTGTAAAAAATACATAGCCTTCAAATCTTTGCAGCTGCTGGAAGACATAAAACAATAAAACACTTACAAGACAATGCAGAATGCTCCCTGGTTTTAGACATCCTGTATTCTTGCTGCATTGAAACCAGCTTTTTTGATGCAGTTATAAAATAATTTAATTTCAACTATTTTTCTGAAGTTTTGCAAGTTAACCTTCTATGTTCCATTTTCCACTATTAAAATATATACATTTACACTGTTACAATAGTGTATATACATGTCTGTTCTTTTCCATTACGGTACACTGTGGATACATCTTTAAGCTCAGTACTTTACAAACCCCTTTCAACACACACTTCTGTACCAGCAGTTTGATATACAGACAACATACAGTTCTAATACGTTTGTAACACAAGCATATGAATCATGTTGATATTCACAAATTACATATGCTTATTTACAAAATTCCAGCTAGCTGTGATGGCAGTATCTCCTTTTGCCACAGCTTGTACTAGCTGATATGTGTTCCTGACAGATATGCAAAACTCTTCTGTTGTCTACTTGCTTTTTGTCTGGTGGCAGATAACTGATACAGAGGCACTAGTGTGTTGATCCTGAGCACTAGGATGAGGTAGCAAGCAGTCAGCACATCAGCTTGCAAGCAGCTTGGGGAAGAGAGTTGTCCAAAATCTTTTTACAGGCAGATGCAGAACTACTTCTCCATAGTCAGCAGAAGGAGATATGGTCTGTAGGAGGCAGTGTTCATAGGAAAATTAATTAGAGGTGATAGAGGACCATACTGCACTGAAGTGCACTGAAGCAAGGAAAAACAAGCATACTCTTGGTGTACTAAAAATGGTTTGAAACTAAATGCCTGGTGAAGTGACTAAGTCAGAGTCACACAGTAGACAGGCAAAAGCTGAAGGGATCAGCCATGCCCTACAAAAGTATTTCATTAACAGATCATCGCCTTACTCATCTAAACTAGTTGCCAGACAGACTGCTGTAGCCCATCACAGTACATTTTGCACACCTGTGTGCCTACAAAAAACAGGCTAAATTAAAAATGCATTCAAATTTCCAGTTGGTCCAAAGAACTGTCTGGTTTATGGACTTGATCAATGTCACACAGTAGGTAAAAGAAGGTGGAAAATGTCAAAAATGTGAAACAGGAAGCAGCTTATCAACAAATCAGAGCTTTAGTCCTCTGTGCTAACTGTCAGAGTAACAGTTTTTAATTAAATGCAGAAATCCTTTACAATCTGATCTTGTAAAAAATACTGTATCACAGTAATATGCAACAACAATTACATAACAGATGCTGATGATCAGACAGCTCTGATCATCAATCTAAATAATGCAGACTATATAACCTTACAAATGTTAACCCTTTTGCAGTTTCTGGAGGCTGTAAAGAAGGTGTCACTCATCTTATTTCCCATTAAAGATAAACAGGCATAGTAATTTGTGTACATGCTTTGTTACACAGACCCACATCAGGATAGATAGCAGCAGTACAGGATATAAACAAACTGATTAACTGACAGACTACACAGACATACATGCTTACATCTCAACAGCTAACTACAAAATGGCAGTCAGGTTTGCACGTGTTTGGTATTTATATACGTGTGCAAGCCCCTAGAAAGCTTCTTAAATGTATACATACATGTTGATCTACATCCTCCCTCTTTAATGAATTGCCCACAATATAATGACATTTGAAATGAAACATACAATTTTACAGACAATAACAAATAAACACAACATTCATGTCCAAGTGGCCATGTATCTGGAACATGGTTTGGAAATGTGACTTGATCTAGTAATATAGCAAACAGACCTGGGTTTAACAACAGGGACAGTCATTGGTGAGCAGCTTGGTTCAGGAGTTTTGGGACTCTTCTCAGGAATAGGAATATTTACTGGAATGTCCTCTGGAACTGAAACACTGGATAACTCACTATGAAACATAGAGTCTTTCTCACAGGTATGATACTGCAATATAGGCTCGGATACCGGGATTAAATTTTTATTTATTCTGTGTTACATTTGTTGACTGGATTTGTCCAACTGAGCTGGTAACTCTTTTTCAGTGGAGGCCCAGGGAGAAGAGCTCCACTAAATTATGCAATAAAGCTAACAGAAGCAATTTACAAGAAAGTTTCAAAAATGTTTACAAAACAAGGTTTAAATGGAGGCAATAAAACAATGTCAGAAGGCAATTTATACAGTGGAGAAACAATAAATTCATAATATCATTTGCTGCTAATATGTATCAACATAGAGGAGAGAAATGAGAGATAGATAAAAAGAAAATTGGACCAAGATGTTTACAGTTTATGGTTTAGAGTGCTAGACTAGTTAAGATGGGCAGAGTGAGCTAACAGATATAAAGAGTAGAAGATGTATAAAAAGTAGTGGGTAGATAGTGGACTATCTTTCAGGTTAAGGGGAAGTTTATGGATGGTAAATACAGTGAATTTTTTAAGTGTTCTTTGTTAGCTGCTTTGAATTGTTTAAGTTGTTTTAGTGATCTAATTTGCAATGGGATCCTGTTCTATGTAATGGTAGGATGATAGCTATAGATTTTGCATCCAATTTTGGTTCTGGGTTTATAGATCAGTAGTAGGTCTTGGTCAGAGCTATGGAGAGATCTAGTGGGGGAATAATGAGAGATGAGAGGAGATAAGTTTGGACAGTAGGAAGGCTGGTGTAGGATAGAATGAATAATCTGGAGCTGAGAGAGGAGAAGCTGGTGAGGTAGTGTTTTAGTGAGAGACAGTGATGGGTTTTGTAAGTTTGGTGTGCTGTGAATCTGGCTGCATTGTTATAGGTTGATTCTAGTTTAGCTAGGAGTGAGGAGTTGAGGTTTGTGAGAATTTGGGGGCCATACAATAGACTGGGTAGGAGGTTAGAGAGGGTTACTTTTGCTTTGGTAGTGAGAAACATTTTGTTTCTGTATCAGAGGCCCAATCTTTGATGAGACTTCCTGATACAATTATTAACATGTAAGTCAAACTTAAGTTGATTGTCTATAGTGACACCTAAGAGTTTTGTGCTTAGTTCTACTACAATTGGCGTGTTATTGAGAGACAGTAAAGAAAAAGTGGATTTAAGATGGTTAACATTTTCGGGAAGAACAAGCAAGAATTTTGTTTTTGTTTTTTTTTTTTTTTTTGGGGGGGGGTTCAGAATAAGCTGGTTATTGGAGATCCAGGTTTCAACTGAATTAAAATATGCTTGAGTAGCAGAGATGAGTTTTGAGGGAGAGTCAGTGATGGTGATGACTGTATAGTTGTCTGCATATTGTACAAGGGATGACTGAGGAAAGGAAGTATAGAATATATTAGTCAAGATATTGAAAAGTAATGGGCCAAGAATAGATACTTGGGGAGCACCCATTTTAACAGGGAGAGGAGGGGAGTGAGCAGAGTGCCATCTTACTGACTGTAGTCGATTGGTGAGATAGCTGGAAAACCAGGCAGCAGTAGTGGTGGAGAAGTTAATGTTAGTCAGTTTGGTTAGTAGTAGTGAGTGAGATACAGTGTTGAAGGCTTTTGAAAGGTCAAGGAATAAAAAAGAGACAAGTTTGTTGTTATCTCTGGCCAGAGAAATAGTGTTAGTGAAGGAAGTAAGGGGAGTAGTAGTGCTGTGTTTAGGGTGACAGCCATGTTGTGTGAGAGTCAGCAGATTTTCCTGTAGTAGGTGTTGCATGGCTTGCTTGTGTATGCATTTTTTAAATACTTTTGAGAGTGGTGAGAGGATAGCAATAGATCTATAGTTTGAGATTTCAGTGGAGTTACCTCCTTTATGAATAGGTAGAGTATAGAATTATTTCCAGATAGAAGGGACCTTGGACTCAGAGATAGAGAGGTTAATCAAGATAGATACAGGGAGAGCAAGAGATGCAGCTGCTAACTGAAGGAAATAGTGAGGAACATTGTCAGCTGATGTAGAACAGGGTTTTAATTTGGAGAATAGAGATTTGATATAGCTAGCAGGTACAGATCTGAGGGAAAACATATTAGAGACGTTTACAGTAGGAGAGGGTTCAGAGGTGTTAGTAGTGTTAGTAGTACAGGGGTTAGCATTAATTATCTTAGATACGGATTCGATAAAGTAGGTGTTAAAGATGGAGGAAGTTTCTTCTGGTGTCTTGTTTGTGCATGGATTGGGAGAAGAAGGGTTGCCAGGATGGAATATTTGGTTAATGTTCCAAAATATTTGGGGATTGGATCATAGTGCTGTAGGGGGTTAAAGTAGAAATCATTTTTGTCTTTAATAATGTTTTGTTTTTTTTGTCAGATTTCTGAGTTCCTTGTAGTTTTCCAAATCAGTAGGTAGCTTAGTTTTTAGCCATGTTTTCCACATCCTGTCTGTAGTTTTCATCAGGGTGTGACTAGCATTGGTTAGCCATGGGGATATGTTAGATTTTATATGGACTGTGTGGAGTGGTGCAAGTAAATTAAGAATGTTAAGGAAAGTAGAGCTGAATGAGTGGACTGCTTCATCAATGGGGAGTTAGGTAAGATAAGTCCAGTTAACTCTTGAGATGAGAGCTTTAAAAATGTCTGGGCAGAAGTTAGATAATTTGCAACAAGATATATATCTGTGTGGCCTAGTGAAGTGAGGAGTGAATCTAAGAACTTTATTGGAGAGTGATCACTTAGGGAGTTGGATAGGGTTTCAGGGTTATGATATTTGGAGGGATCGGATACTAGTATCCAATCAATAAGAGTGCTAGGGATTTGCAAGTTGTTGGTGTGGGTAGGTTTTAAGAATAGCTTTGTAAAGCCATGCAAGTTAATGCATGAGGTAGCTAGGAGAATGGAGAGTTAGCCAGCTAATATTAACACCCCAATAAGGATGGCTTCATTTAGAAAGTGTTCAGAGAGGTATGAGAGAATGTTTCCGATTCTGCCTAAATCTGCTCCTTGCAATTCCACAGTGTATGATTTTGGCACTGGACATACACTTTTCATGACACCACTCCAACCAAAACCTTTGGACATCTGCATCCTTACTATCTCCCTTTCTTGTAATGGGTTGAGTGGTTTGCTAGACTTGTCATAATAGGACTTCTGGGAAAAGCACTTCTTTAACAGATTGGCTTTCAGTGATCTGTTGTTATTGACACATGGAACCAGAAATGAACTATTAATTGTTAGTGTGGTTCTGGTTTGTCTTGACAGAAGTCTCTTTGCAAGTGAACCAAGATGTTTATCACGAGGAACATTTCTGAGATTCAAGAGATTCAAGAAGACATCACTATTGTCTCATGTTGACCTCTCTAGTAATTGTTTTCCACTTTGACCTGCACGTTTTGTCAAACCATTTGACTATGGGCACTCAGGGCTACTCATGACATGATTAAAGTCCCACTCATCAGCAAATCTTTTGAACTGCTGGCTTGTAAACTGTGTACCATTGTCAGAAATAACTTTGTGCAGGCTACCATGGACTGCAAAATGACGCTTCATCTTAGTAATGGCAGTACCAGATGCTAGATTAGGAAGTAGGTCAATCTTGAACCAATCTGAATAAGAGTCTACTAACACCAAGAAATGTTGACCATTCCATTCAAAAATGTCTGTAGCTACTGTCAACCAAGGTAGTTCAAGAATCTGGTTAAGCTGAAGTGGTTATTTGTATTGATGTGGCTAGCTATTGGAGTGGCTTGGACAGTATCACCAAATACCTGCAATGTACTCTAAGAACTTCAATTATCTCTACACAAAACAGCCATAGTTGAAATGTTTAAAAATATTTAATAATAAATAAAACACAAGACAATACTTATTACTTCAACACAATGACATTACAGAGCTCAGAAATCACAGGAAAATGCTTTAAAATAATACTGTAAAATAATCTGACATAAATATAGAAAACAGCTAGACTAATCTGGCTATTTCTATCTATCTGTAAGAGAAATCACTGTTCTAAATAAATATCTTACTTACAGAGCAAAGGCAGAGTACTGATGAGTTGATGTTTTCGGACAAAATCCAAAATGCTTAATTCTCTCTCTCTGAGAAAGGCATACATTGATAACACAGTACTGCTGAGTCATTTCACATTACATCATTCTTGACACTTTTCTGGTTCCCAGGCTAGCAGAAACTCAAACTTTACATTTCTTAGTAAGCTGCACATGGCCAGGAAGCCACAGCAATAAAAGGCATTATACATGTAAAACCTTAGTAATTATTTCTTAAATCAAGACAATAGAAAGAATTTCCTGGCCCAGACATCCTGTCTCCAAGCATCAGATCAAGCAATCATACAATGCTTGACTTATCAGCTTTCTTCTAGCAGAGTGCACTGTGGTTACATTTTTGAAGCTCAGTACAACATATAGTTTAATCATAACATATAGTTCTCTTTACATTTGTAAACCAAGCCTGTGGATTCTATTAATATTTACAAATAACATAGAATTATCTACAAAATTCTATCTAGCTGGGCTGGTAGCCTTCACACCTTTGTCAAACAAAATCTCATCTCTGTAAGGAAAATAACGTTGCACTTTTACTGGTAAGCAAGATTACTTTGAAGACTATCCTTGACTGATAAAGCATTTGAGTTTCTGAAGAACTGGATCTGAGGCTGTATGACTTCTAAGCTCACCAAGGTGTGTGGAAGATAAAATTCTGACTTTCATAACTTTAAAATCAAGTTTCTTATTTTCCTATTGTTCAGTGATATTTCTGGGTGATCTGGATAATGTATCAGCAAGATAAAGGACTTTGCCTTTCATGTAGACAAGATTGAAATCATACTTTTGCAGTTTCAACATCATGCTTTGCAATCAGGTTGGAATTGTATGCATAGGCTTTCTCAAAATAGTGACTAGAGGTGGGTGATTTGTTTCAATCTGGATAGGTCTACCATGAATACAATCATGGAGCTTCAAACATGCAAATAAATGCTAAGAATTCATTCTCTATCTGAGCATAGTGCATTTCCGGTTGTGTTAGAGTTCTGGATGCATAGGCTACTGATCTACTCACTTGAAGAATGACTGCACCAAGGCCAAATTTCGAAGCATCACAAGAAAGAGTAAATAGTTTGTGAACATCATAGTATCTGAGAGTTGGTGGACTGGCAATCCTCTGTTTCAGGACATCAAATGTTCTCTGGTGTTGTTCTAACCATGACCAAGATACATCTTTGTGTGTCAGCTCTCTAAGTGGTGCTGAAAGTTGGCTCAAGTCTGGAATGAACTTGCCTAGGTAGTTAACCATACTACGAAAATTTTGTAAGGCTTGAACGCTGTTTGGAGCTGGCATCTCGAAAATTGCTGTTTGCTTGGAAGGATCTAGTCATAAACCTGAACTGATAAATAAATGACCATGTAACTTCTTGTAGCAAATTTGCACTTCTGAGGTTTCAACTTATGATTCACTTTATGTGCTCTTTCCAGAACTTTCTTGAGGTTTCTGTCATGTTCAGCTCCACCATTACCTCCTACTAGAATATCATCTGCTATAATAGCACAAGGATACCCAGAAAAAATTGCTGCACTGTACACTGGAAGACTTCACTGGAAAAATTTTTCCCAAATGGCATTCTCAAAAATCTGTACCTGCCAATGAGAGTTGGGAGTACTGAAAGTGGTTAGCAATGAAAATTTTTGGTCAAGCAATATTTGCCAAATGAACTGTTTGCATCTAAGACAGAAAAAAACAGTGGCATTTGGCATAACAGCAATGACGTCTTCAACTGTATGCATTGAGTGATGGCTCCCTATTGCATGATTGAAACCTTATGTTATAAAACACCTAAAGGTCGATCACAAAATGTCGAAGTCTGAAAATTGTGAACAGCCGTTTCCACACAGGTAAACAAGTCATTTTTGCCCTCCACTTTATTTCTGTTTATAACTTTTTTTTATTTGGCCAATGGCATTGTTTCCCTGTGTGGAAACGTCTGTTTTTGATCTTAAGGGTTCGATATTTTGTGATCGACCTTTAGGTGTTCGATAACCTAAGCTTTTGATCATGTAATATAGACATTGGATGATGAGGTCTTTTCAGTGCTTTGTTCAAATCTCTTGGCTTTGTTCAAATCTCTTGGATCAAAACATAGTCTGATATCATCTAAGCTTTTCTTATGAATGATGACCATGGAGGATATCCATTCAGCTGGTTCATCAACTGGGCAAATTACACCTTAGTGCATCATTTTATCTAGCTCAGCCTAGACTCTGTTCTGCATAGGTACTGGAACTTTCCAGGCTGTCCTGACAACTGAAATGAATTCATGGTCTAACTTCATGGAGTACATGACTGGGAGTTTGCCTAGTTTGTTTTCAAAATGATCACCATAGGAAGATAAAATAGTCTGGGCAAAATTAGAATAGAAGTCTTTTAAGCTTACATGATGGACTTCCTTATTAAATAAAAGTAGTCCCATTTTCAAACTGTCTCTGAGGCCTAATAATGACTGTGCATGCCTTTTGACCATGTAAAATTGCAAGTCATAGCTGTTTTCAGCAGAGTAAAATGAAAGCACTACTGAACCTTCAGTTTGAATTTCTTCATGACCATAAATAGGTTCATAGTTCATAGTTTAGTACTAAGCTAACTGCCCTTGTGAACCATTTTAAGCCTAGCCAATTAGTTGTGAGACTCAAACCCTTCACCTTGTGTTTGTAAGGCAAACACCTTAGCCATTAAGCCACCCTCCCAACTCCATAAGCAACAAGCTTCACACACTTTGCCAAATCAAGCTTCTCACCAACACATACTCTAGCAAATGTTTCTGCTGACATAACATTGCACTTTGAACCTGTGTCAGCTTTGAGCTCTATGGATTTTCCATTTATACAAACTCACAACAAGACGTTGTCCGATTTGATTCCCAGCTAGAGTGTCTTCTGTGTGGAGGCATGCGTGAATGACCGTGCCTTCGTTGAAGGTTATGCATCAGGTCTGGTAACTCGGCACGTAAAAATCCACTATCAAACATCAGTGGACCGGAGTTCTGCTGTGGCGACCCCTAACCGGGATAAGCCGAAAGACACAACAACAACAACAACGAACAGTACAAAATACTTCATTCTTGGCCCATAAATCTACTGCACTGACTGTTTAATTAAGCACTGACACACCATCAACATAAAAAGTAGGGTCACAGCTTTCTATTTGATCAACTTGTCTCTCTGATTGTTCTCTTTTAATAAAAGCATGGCCTTTATCTGATTTACAAAACCTTTTGAAATGATTCCACGTATTGCATTTTGTGGCACTATTGACCAAAAGCTAACCACTTTTCTCTTTTGGACTCATGATTTGCACCACAAATACGACAGCTGACTATGAAACTGGGTAGAGGCACATTCTTTGAGTTTGCTAACTTTCTCCTATGCTTCACTCCGACTGTGTGCACTGTGGAATTTGCTAGAAAAGTACAGGATTTCCCAGTGACTTTTGCGTGACTTACAGTTACTGCCATGTGCTTGGGCCTGTTTCTTTTAACTACATGCTGCATGCTATCAACAGGAGCATTAGAAGATACTGGATGAATGCATTTCTTATTTGTAAGCATATTTGTGTGCTTTTCTGTGAGCTCATATATCTGACAAATCTCAATGGCCTTATTCAAAGTTAAATCACTGTCATGAAGCAAAATTTTTCTCACAGTATCATTTTTAATACCACACACAAGTCTGTCTTTTATCATCTCATCCATTAAATCACTAAATCTGCATGTTTTAGCTTTATTTCTCGAGTCAGTAATATATGCTGAAAAAGCTTCCTCAGGCTTTTGATCTCTTGTGCAAAATAAGTGCCATTCAATTGTAATATTCATTTATGGGTTACACATTTCTCTAAATTTGCATTTTAAGCACTCGGGATCTTTCTTTGATTCAACTGGTACCACTATATGGCGGTATTCCCCCTCACATGCGAATACAACAGGTGCATACACAAATGGACACTCTCTTTCTGTGGTTTCTGAACCAGCTGAATTAAGCAGAATAAATGCGTTTTTGTGGTCATCTTCATCATAAAATGCAGTTTGTATGAAAATATCATACTCTTGCTCAAACACTCTCCAATTCTCTCTAATATTACTGTCAAATACAAGCGGAGTTGGTTTTCGAAACCCTTCAGCCATGCCAACAAATTATAGTAAAACACAATGCAATCCAGGCCCACTTGGAATTATATATGAACATGCACACACAGCCTGTACTTGTAATAACATTCAAATGCACAGTAAACTCTTTTAAATACTGTATTTTGTGAAATATGCTTTGAAATGGCTGTATTTTGTGAAATAACTGTACTGTAACACTGAACAAATATGTGAACACTTTATATACTTTGGATATCTTGAATAGCTTTAAGAAATGCAAAAAGGTACATGCCATGTGCTACTTTGAAAAAAATGCAGTCATTTTCCTTATTTTATTCATTTTATGTGAGTCGGACTTTACTTTAAACACTTTCTGTAGTTATTCGAATATTTTTCAATATGCTGCAGTTTTGGACATTTCTTTTACTTAGAAATTTGTTTAGAGGGTTCTGAGTGCTTCGTTTTCATATTTTGTGAATAAGAAATCATTTAAGTAAGCTTTGATACCTGAAATACATTTCTGACTTGTTTTTGTGAATTATATGTGCAGTAGGGATGATCCATTCCTGTATATTCCTCCATCTTTAACTGAGTCCAGAATCTGGATTTTTGGATCCCATTCTGACACCATGTTACCCGTCTTGTTTCCCATTAAAGATGAACAGGTGGGGTAGTTCATTTACATGCTTTATTATACACAAATACATCAGGATGGATAGCAGCAGTACAAAATATAAACAAACTGATAAACTGACAGACTACACAGACATACATGCTTACATCTCAACAGCTAACTACAAAATGACAGTCAGGATCACACATGCTCAGTATTTATACACTTGTGCAAACCCCTAGAAAGCTTCTGTAAGGTATACATGCATGTTGATTTACAGGAGGCACTGCAAATTATATTACTAAAATGCAACATAGTTAGACTCTATAACAAAAAAACAAAAAAAACGGAAACCGAATATAAAACTTATCTTGTAAACTCATATTATATTTATTATTTTTTGTGTTTTAAGATGGCTTTGCACAAAAATTAGTTTTGTATTGATATGTATATGTTTTTTATAATAAGTTCATAGTTCTTTAAATATAGGTTGGATAGGTTTAATTATTTGGTTTAACTGAATGCAGTTGTATGGTGCGTGATGTCTATGAAGGGATTGTATATGAGTAAGATGTTTGATGAATTAGTTCATTCTGAAGAAGTTATTGTTAATAAAAGAACAAAAGCTCTTAAAGTAACTGCAGTTCAATTTTATTAAGCTCTTTTTAGTGCCTTAATTTGGCGCCATTGTGAGTTTATATAGTTAGACTACATTACACAATCCATGCGTATTAATGAATTAATTCATTGTTTAGTGCAATGAATAAAGCAAAACAATTAAAGACAATGGGGGGATTCAATAAAGCATACACAGTAATTTTTGACAATGTGCACATCACAGCGGGATGATAACATTGCCAGAAAAAGTTTTAGATTCAGTAACTCTGCTTAGTGGAGTGCACTCGTGCAAACACGGAAACTTCCATGGCATGCAAATTACAGCATAAGTAGCTGAATTAATGAAGAAAATCAACACAGTGGAGAGATTCAGTAAGCTGTAAAGCAATCATGTAGACTCTGTGCTCGTGTTGGCCATGTATTTGAAAGTTTTCCGAATACAGCCACAGAAAGGAGTCTACACAGAAACGAATAAGTAAATGTCTGTAGATTTGTATAGAACAGTCCATAAATTGTAACCCCACACACATTATGACATTATCAGACATGGTGGATGCTAGAAAATTGAATTAACAATAGCAACAATTCCTTTTTAAGTGCCATGACATAAAGGCAGCCTTTCTCCCCACCCCCAAATGAAGAATGTACTTGTAACTAATGTAGACAGTTAAACGTGTAAACCCCATTCAACTATTCATGCTGTCATGTAAGCTTATGCAGTATGTATTTGATGAAATACAGTTAAATTGTATCAAAACCTGCATTCCTCTGTGTAGATAAATACCGTAATAATAGCTTCCTGTGAGTGTACAACATTGGGCTCCCCTTCAGTTTCCCTTCCTACATGGTTACCAACCATGTAGATTCAGGGCTGTCAGCATGGTGAAGATGCAAATGAGGTCAAAACTGATTAGAATTGCTAAATCCCAAAAAATTGCAACCATGTAGGGATGTTGACTTCATTTAGGCACTTGCACAGTGTTTGTGCTGAATGCATGGCAACAGTGAGTGATGACATCGGGGGGGTGTCAGGTTACACTTACAGAGGTGTATATGTAGGTCTGTAAAGTGTAAAAATGCATGTAGGCAGTACACAATTCACAAGTTTTCTTTCATCTTCTTTATTGTTTGTTAAAATGTATTGTCTCTGTCCGCTTTAAGTTAAAATTTATTTTTTAATTTTTACCATTGTTAGTGCAATGTGACGCTTAGGGCAACCACAAAAAATGGAGGAAAGAATGGCTAGTTTCTCGGTACTTGTCATATAAGTATTTCTATGTCAGCATGTGTATGTGGAGGGCTAGAGTATAGAAGGTCCTTGGTTCAAGTACAGGGTCTGCAACCTTTCCTCCACTTTTTGAGCTGCATGTTTGTGTGCTATCACAGAAATGGAGAGAAGTAAGATCACCTGTGTTTATCTTACTTCAGTGCTGGTGCATGCAGCAGTGCTTAGCTGTGCATCACACACTAATAACAACCAATGGAGTTGATATATTCAGTAAAGCAGCAGGTGTTTTTCATAGGTGCTAATTACAGCATAAGCAGGTGATTTTTCAGTATGCGGTGCTATTCAAGAAGCTATAAAGCATCCATATAGTCTCCATTCTGTTTTTTCCTGAATACTTCAGTACCATGGGAGTAGAGACAAGGAAACTGTAGACTTGAAATAAAACTGTGTCAACTGCTGCATTTGCAAGGTAAGCCCTGAACCTAGAATGTATTCTTTAATAATGGTATGGCATAGCCTTCTATTTCTTAACTTGGTAAGTAATGAAGTAAATAGTAGTGTATTTGTACAGAATGTACCTTAACATTTCACAGTGAACATGTATTTTACTTATATGTGTCCATTACTATTTTTTTTTCTTATTCATCTTGTTTTTAATTGCACTTTTGCATGATGCACCACATAGCACAAACAGTAGAAGCTGGGAATGGCTGGGGTTATTTGCTTTCTGCTAAGTGCGGTGGAGCACATTGGAAACAGACATCCTAAAATAGAAACTAGATACATTCAATTAATGCCCTTGGCCATCTTGAAATCCTGGCCCAGAGTACAGATTGTACTGGGTTATAGTACAGAGTGTGCAACCTTTGTTTTACTGCTGTGACATTGCAGTTTACAGCAATGAAGTGCAACATAGACAACAGTTTCCTCGACATTCTTGTGCAACAGGTATAAGTGTAGTACTGCCATACACATGGTCCTTGGTTCAAATACACCATATTTCATATAGTATTATTTTTACTGCCAGAGTAATCTATGTATTATTGCATTTATGATCAAATGTATGACTGCAGGTATACTGTGTACTATAGTTCTGTGAATGTATTGGGTCTATATCAAAACTTCGAAACTTCAAAAGAGCAAATGCTTTAACATCGACACCAAATAACCGAAACCACACAATGTCAAATGTATGGAACAGCTCCAAAAAATAAAAAAAACAAAACAAACAAAAAAAAAAACAAATCCACAGACAAACTGAAATGGGGGCTTTGCCCCCCCCAGCCCCCTATCTAAATATACCAAATCCAAGATTGCACCACAGTGGAGGAAATGGCAAAGTCCCTGCAATGGCCTAGCAATTTTTTCCCTGGGAAAAAAAATCGCTGTTCCAGCCATTCAACATTCTGTGGTTTCATTTATTTGCAGTTGATGTAAGAGCTTTCACTCTTTTGAACTTTCGACTTCCTAAAATAGACCCATGTATTCCTGCTACCTTGAGCAGCATGGCTTTAACTTTTTTGAAAAACACATACACAACTGTCTATACACTAAATTGTTTGCCACTGTTGCATCCTGCTTGGCAGACTTTAGTAATGCAGCTCATATTTGGGCACCCCTTACCTACATGCAAACAGGTGTAACTCACATGCATGTACAATTTGTTAACCATCTCACAAATCAGCTACTGACTGTGCTATGGAGCTGTATATAGGATGCTTTCTTATTGGTGTTTATTGTCCATTTACTTTGTATGATATAAAAGTACATGTGAAAACATTGCAAACTGAGGGCACATTCTAAGTATATATCATATGTTCACAATATATACATGTGTTGTCCCCTACCTCCAGCAGTACAACCTGGAGTTTCAGTATTTTTTTACACACATATATTGTCCACACCGCAAAGTGTAAGATATAATGTTGTGTGCTCCCTCGTGGACAGGGCCGTTTGGTGGTGCTGACAACCTTGCTCTGCTAAACTCAAACATCCGGCTATGCTCAATAAGGGTACTTATATTCTTATACAGCTAGGCTTCTAAACACCCAAGTGTTGTTAGGCTACTGGCCTTATCTGAACCTATGAATCTATGAGTCTATGCAGGCCTCCAACCTGTTTTCCCCCACGTGGCTTACTGATGTCAAATTCAGACTTGTGCTGTGGCACTTGTGTAGATTACTCTGTTTCGTAGTCTGTGCACCTTAAATAGGTAGGGGTTATGTTCATACTGCAGTCAACTTGGTCTGTGTGTGTGTCTACTCAGCAGAGTAGATGTGCTATCCTACAATTACTTCTCCAATGGCATGGCTTGCCAGCATTTTGATACTTGCAAAAGGCTACACATACATTTCATGCAGCCTTTACAACCTCTTGTCTTACACATGGTTTGTTGATATCATCAACAATAAGTTGATCTGCAGTCAGACCAAAGTCAGACTTGTGCCATGGCACTTGCATAGAGTACTGTGATTTGCAATCTGTACACCTAGATAGATAAGGGTTCTATTCTCACTGTTGTCAACTGTGTTTGTGTGTGTGAGTGTGTGTGTGTGTGTGTGTGTGTGTGTGTGTGTGTGTGTGTGTGTGTGTGTGTGTGTGTGTGTGTTTGTGTGTGTGTGTGTCTGTGTGTGCTAGCTGTTACTTGATATTTCAGAGAGCCTTTTACACCAGCATGTGGGACACTGTTATCGCCATATGCTCAGCATGCAATGCTGATGTCATCAGATATATCAGATTATTGCATATGCAGTCATACCACCAGGGCATGATCAGACACTGGCCTGGAGTCCAGGCAGACATCACCTTAGGTTCATAGGTTCATTGTGCTGTGGTGTTTGCATAAAGTACTGAGTTCTGTAATCCATGTAATTAGATAGGTAGGGGTTCTTTTCTCATTGCAATCAACTGTATATGTGTCATACAAAAGTCAGACTTGTGCTGTGGCACTTGCGTAGAGTACTGTGTTTTGCAGTCTGTACACCTAGATAGATAAGTGTTCTATTCTCGCTGTTGTCAACTGTGTGTGTGTGTGTGTGTGTGTGTGTGTGTGTGTGTGTGTGTGTGTGTGTGTGTGTGTTTGTGTGTGTGTTTGTGTGTCTAGCCAGAAGACCATATCCCATACATTGATAGTAGTTTGACACTTACACCCACCTACATATCCATTTCAGGCAGGCCTCCCAAAGTCTTCTCTCCAATTTGCACTGCTGGTGTCATCCACTATAAGTTGACCTGCAGCCATGTAGAACTCAGACTTGTGCCATGGTACTTGCATAAAGTACTGTGTTCTACAGTTTATGTACTTTGGTAGGCAGTCAGCTGGGTGTGTGCATATTTCTACTCAGCAGAGTAGACGTGCTATGCTACAGTCACTTCCCAATGGCATGGTTTGCCAGTACTCTGATACTTGCAGAAGCCTACACATTAATTTCATGCAGCCCTCCCAACCTCTTTTCTCCCACATGGCCTGTGATGTCATCTACTATAAGTTGACTTGCAGCCATGTAAAAAACAGACTTGTGCTGTGGTGCTTGCATAAAGAACTGTGTTTTGTAGTCTGTTAGATAGGTAGGGGTTCTTTTCTCACTGCAGTCAACTGGGTGTATATGCATGTGGGTGTAAGCTGTTACTTGACATTACAAAGACCCTTTTACACCAGCATGTGGGACACTGTTATCACCATGTACTCAACAGACAATGCTGATACCATCGGCTATATTAGGTTATTGCATATGTAGTCATCCCAACAGGGCATGCTCAGACACTGGCCTGGAGCCCAGACAGATATCACCTTAGGTTCATAAGTTCACAGGAGATTACTAGGCTGTTTTCCCTAGAGCCTTTATAAGTCTAGCTATGTTATACCCTTGTTCCCGTATTGACAAAGTTGTATGGTCTATATTTGCAGTGCGAGTCTATGATCAGCACTGACTGGCCTTATCCAAGAAAGTCATAGGTGACACCCCTGGGGTAAATTTATGGTTTCCCATCCAGTTGTTTATGCTTAAATAGGGTCATTAAGGAGCTCTATTTTATGTGAATTGGGAGTTTGTTCCAGAGGAGTGGCAATCTCTGGAAAGACGTACGTGTCTCTCCAGCATATCATATTAGTGTTGCAGGCTAGGTTAAGATCCCTAGAATAAGTGACTCTTGTCCCATGTGACTTGCAGATGTGCAGAATTTCCATTAGGGCAGGGTCCGAAACTGCTCTGTAGGCCAGGGACAAGTCACCTATCAGCAGCCTAAAAGATACAGAATACAGTGACAGGGCTTTCGGTCTGTCCATGTAGGTCATTTTTTTGAAGGCCCTGAATTTTCTTGGTGAGAAACCTCTGAGATCTCTCCATCTGATGAGGTGTCTGGTGGGGTACATACAGAAGGTAGCATTGTATTCTATTAGTGGTCTGATGAGGGATGAGTACAGGGGAGTTATGACATCCTTAGCTCTGGATGTGAAGCCCGTACTTATGAGATGTACAACATAGAGGGCCTTACTTACCACTGTGGACACATGGCAATTGAAGTTAAGGTTGCTGTCAACCTGTGTTCCCAAATCTCTCACCACAGGGTTTGAGCTAAGGGGGGTACTGTTAATATTGTACTTTGCAGGGACTTCCCATTTTCAAAAGGGATGATAACACATTGTTTATTGCATTTAGTTTAAGTATGTGGCTTTGTCACCAATCATTTGTCTGTATAAGCCCTTTGTGTACTATGTTAACATCACTGGAGGACTCCGTTTGCATCCATTGTTGAACTAGGTAAGCCACGGTCAAGCTATTTTCACCTGCACTTCTGAGAAATATATTTCATACAGTAGGGGGCCCAGCACAGATCCTTGTGGTACACCACTGGTAAATGATCTGCTGGTAAAGGTGGAATTGCCAAATTTGACTATATGCATTCTGCTGGTGAGCCAGTTGACTACCCATCTAGTGACATATTGGTTAATTCCCAGCTGGGTGAGTTTCTCAATAATGCCTGAGTGGAGGATTATGTCAAAAGCCTTGGCTAAGTCAAGCTAGGCTGTATGTACTGTTTTACCCATCAGGGGCTTTTGTGACATTCTCTAAGAAGTCCACCAGGTTTATTAAGTATGATCTACCCTGAATGAATCCAAATTGGGTCGGGTCAAGAGTTTGAATGTCATCTATGTGTTTGTTAATAAGGTCATGATGATTCTCTCCATGGTCTTGCAGATAAGCCTGGTTTGGCTTATGGGTCTATTAGTTTCACGGGTGGTTGATAGATCCCTTTTGTGCAAGGGAATTACTGTAACTGTAGACACCTTTTGTGCAAAGGGATTACTGTTACTGTTTTCCAATCTGCTGTGACAAAGCCAGTACTTAGACTGTGGTTGAAGAGAATTCCAAGTGGTTCTGCTAAGTCCTGTTTTAGACCATTTGTTTGACAGCCTGGGATGCTATCCAGTCCCATAGAAACTGAGTTTTTGGCCATGGAGAATGCGGTTATGACCTGCTCTTTCAAACTACTAGGTAGAGGACTGGTGACAGGTATGCTTTGGCGTATGTCTAATGGGGACAGGGGATGAAGTTTGTGCCAAATCTGTCTATCTGGTTGGTGGTGTCTTCAGGGTCAGTATGAATGGTACTGTCCACTACTAGTTCAGCATAAAGCTGGTCCTTTCCTTTTAGATTTCTGATATAGCTAAAGTATGCCTTGCGATTATTCTTAGCTAAGGATGCTAGCTTTGTAATTGGCTCTAGGGGACTTTACAAGATATATAATTTACTTGGTCAAGTTATGGAGGGTGTCCTTTCATTGCTGAGTCAGTTCCCTCTTGTTCTTAGACATTAGTTTCTTCCTCTTGTTGTATAACATATTTATGCTTGATTCCCACCAGGGTGGCTTACTTTTTTGTGAGGAACCTGTTTTGATCGCTTCAGATACAAACAAATCTATACATTTGTATGGGTGTTTATACAGGGCATTTGTGTTCACCTCTGTGCAGCACTCATTGTTGACAGTGGTAGCAGGGGGGTTGGAATTATTTATGGCATCACTTAGGAGGCTATAGTTTGCTTTGGAGAAATTTTTCATCCTTTTTCCACTTGAGGTGGGTCAGGTATGATCGTTACTTCAAACAACACTGATTTATAATCAGACCTTAACAGGGAGGGTAACATATAGGGGGTAGTGCAGAGACCTCTATGTTGGTGAGTACTAAGTCTAGGACATTCAAACTCCTTATGGTGGTGCAGACTATCTGTTCCAGAGCATTTGTATTAACAAAGTCCAAGAAACTTAGGGCAATGGTCAATGGAAGGATAGTTGAAATCACCCATGACCAAGATGTTTGGCTGTATAGTGAGTGACTCAAGTAGGTCCAGGTAGGCAGAGTGGTTCTTGTAGTCAATGGTGGAGGACCTATTGCTAACAATAATATGGAAGGGGGTTGTACCTACAGTTAGTTGGACTTGGAGTAGCTCTAGGGATTCATACTGTTTGACCAGTCCTGAGGTGTATTTGTCTTTAATGAGGATGGATACACGTCTGCCTTTGTTTCTTTCATGCTCATTTTGAGGTCTGAACATGTGGAAGGCATTGTAACCTTTGCATGGCTGGAGGGTCTCTGCGGCTTGAACCATGTATTTGTGACTGCACAGACATCGGCATCTTCCAAGGTAAGGAGTGCTTCCAGTGAGTGCAGTTTCTGATTTAGACACCTATCATTAAGCAGTATAACCATGAGTTTGTCTCTGGTGGATTTTTGTACATTGGGAATTTTCTTGTTATGACATTGGCTAAAAAAGCCTCACGGCAAGTACCCTTGTTAGTAACCAAATGCCAAGAGGTGACAGGTGAAGACCATCTTTGGCAAAGCAGCATGGTCTGTCAACCATATCTTCCCAGGCTGACAGATACTGGATCCCCCTGGATTGACACTAGAAGCTAAGCCAATTGTTGAAGGAAAGCTTTCTTTTGTTTATTATTGAGGCATCATCCTGGGTGAAGGAAGAATGATGCATAGGGCTGGGGACATACCTACCTGGGAAACATAATCTGAGAGCTTAGTCATGTCTGTCTTCATATAGTCCAGTGAGGTACATCTCAAGTCATTCACTCCAACAAAGACTATAGTCATAATGGTACTTACTTGAAAAAATTGTGTGCATGCATGATCTGATGGATCCTGGCACCTGTCCAGCCTGGTAAGGGGGACATCTGTGTCTCTCACTTTAGAGTCGCCTATGACCAAGGCATTTGAATTTGAGGTGTTTTGCCTTAGGGGCTTATTGGCTGAGACACTGTTGTGTGTATTATTATGTGTAGTGGATTCCGTTGGGTCTGCAGTGTGTGCAGTAGGTTTGCACTTGGGAGGTCTCTGACCCTTAGGTAGGCTTCAAGTGAGTACCTCTGTGTATTTTGTATTATGTGTTGTGAGCTTGTTATTTGCAAGTAATGAAGTGTGCTTGCTGACATCCTGTTTGATATCTGGTTTGTTGTTATGTGACAGAATTGATTCCAAATTCATAGTATAGATGCAGCTCTCACATCTTGTATTTCTTTGGTTTAGAAGTAACTAGTTGTCAGTATACATGAGACATATGCTACACTGTCCCAGGATGCTCATGTCAATCAGGCTGGCTGGAGAAATGGTGGGTAACTGTCTGTGCATTATGGCTGGTATATACTGTACTAGTTAGTGGGGGTGGGCTAGATGGACAAGGTTTTGCTGTAAGACTAACAAAAAGCAGCTATTCTAGAGAGGGTTATAGGTAAAAAACTGTGTTAGTGCTTCACAATGCACAACTGAGTTGCTCGCAGGGCAACAGTGCAATCCTTGAGCAGCTCCGGTGAGCTGAGCACAAACCCACCCAAACAAGATGCTTAAATACAAGCAAAGTTAAACAATTTTAACAAACTAACCAAAGGGAAAGCTCAAGACTGAACCTTACTCCAGCAATCTCCAACTCAGAACGGTCCTTGGCTGTACACTCCTGCCACAAGGGTGCAAGTGGGGGGCCTTCTTAATTTAAGATGGCTGGTTTTAGTGCTCAAATGATACCAAATTATGGAGATTCAGCAGCTGTAGACCACAAACCTTCCTAGTGTGAAATAACTGGTCTGGAACCAAAACGCTTAAACCAGAACAAAGACATTTAAAATAACAGGCACAATAAACCTTAACCAGCAATTACCAGCTTAGAAGGGTGTAGGCAGTGTAGACCACAAACCTTTCTAATGTAAATAATTGGTTTCGAACCCAAGTGCTTAAACCAGAACAAAGACACTTAGAACAACAGGCACAATGAGCCTTAAAACTGCAATTCCCAGCTCAGAAGGCCAGAGGCTACTCTCACCTCCAAAAAGAGTGTAGACTACTAACCTTCTTAATGTAAAACAACTGGCCTGAAGCCCAAGTGCTTAAATCAAAACTAAGAGGCTTAGAATAACAATTACAATTTAATGCGATACCAGACAGATGACAGTGACATGTCTTTTAATCTATCCACATACCTCAAGGCATGGTTAGTAGGCCCTGTGTTATCTTAATGAGAAAGACCTGTGGTCTGTCCTTCTGCTGCATGTGTTTGGTGACGTTCATGCAAAAGTCATAATGGTACTATTACTGTTCTGATGAGTTTGACTACAGTGCTGTTATGCAACCCTGAGATCGAATGTGATGGTGTGTCTTATGATGTGCACCACACATTTGTACTGGAAATCATTAAAGAAAAAAGTTAGAAAGTAATGAGACACATTGCAGTTCCTGACTTCACATCCCTTACAAGAGAATACACTAGAAATTACTGACATGATGATACTATCCACTGTATAATTGGGCAAGGCAAATATAAGTCACAGATACAATTATCAGTTCAAAACCACAAATGATTAGGCACTAATGTAGCTACACACCCTGTGCATCGGACATAAAGCTTTTGTATCCCTGAATACAAAAGAGAGAAAGCAGGGATATGGCGCAGTTATCATCACTTGCACAGAGTGTCGCATGAGGGGGGGGGAGGAGGCCTAGATTGACACAAAAGGGTGGTGAGTGTATGTGAGTAAGAAAGGGTAGCAGGCAGGCTGAACAATGTAACTGTTGTGCGTGTGTCTGTAGGAGTCCTCCATGTGAAAGTTGTGTGTGGAGAGTCTGTATGAACACAGCCAAGCTCAGTGCTAGCTATTAGCTATGTCTTTGTTTGGTGTACAGGTGTGAGCCATGCATAGTAGAGTTGGCAGTTCATAGTTGTTGGCCCTGACTATGAGAACTGGCTCTGCCAGGAGTTGCACTGGCACCTCCATGCCCAAGGTCAGATGTAGTGCTGCTGCCTGAATGTGAATGATGTCTGCTGGACATGCTCCCTTCATGGGAACACCCAGGACCATGGCCCCATGGCCTGCCACACCTGGGTGTGGACAACCCACTCACCAACAGACCAGTAGAAATACTGCCGCTATGGGAGCATTATCGGGTACGGCTGTGTTGGCTATCAGCAGATGTTGTGACTGACCTACAGCCATGAGGACACCTTTCCTTTTCCAGCAGATGTTCCATCACACACACTGCTTGTTCCATGACAGACACCCCTCGGTCCATCACATACACACCTCATTCCAATGTGTCATTCATCCGATCCAGTGAATTGGAAACACTGTGGTGGCAGTCACACAAGCAGTCTGTGCCACATGTACAACACTGAGAATTTGTCTGGAGATCCTTTCTGAACATGCCTGTGCCTCCACAATGACCCTAAACATACATTGAGTGACACAAGAAGAGACACCAGCAACAGATGGACGAGGGACAGCAAGGTCCCTCTGAGCACTCCTATAAACCCTCCTGTGTGGCACTTCATCAATATTTTGGCTATGGCCAGACTCAACAGGCACTGAAGCCACAGTAGCCACACTTCCCTGATCAATATCCTTGCCCTCCACCGGTCCAATGTCTGTGGGCTCAGTGGACTGGGTAGGCATAGGACTACTGGCTGTGTCTGGGGAAAATGAAAGGGGTGGCTGAATGTCAACCTCTGCTTCAGATTTAACTTCAGTACCCCCAACTGTGCCTTAGTTTCACCACCATCACCATCAGTGTCTGATGAGATGCTGGCATCAGGAAGCACAATGCCCACACTCATACTGTCATCACCTGTGATAAAAAGGAAGAAACACAGGCTATATTAATACCTGCACTACTATGGTGCAATATATGCTAAACAACTAACAGTGCTGCAACTATTACAGACAGTCCAGCAATACACACAACAGGCCTAAAATGATGCATTATGATATTTTTTAAATTGCTCTGCAGTACTGACATACATTTATTTGGCTTACCGTTGGCAAGAGGCATACATCTCTGGATTCTTGACAGTCCTGTAATAAGTTAAGCAAGAGGTAAAGGCAAGATCATCACATTTAACAGTATGACAGGGGGTAAAACATGTATTCCTCTATATCTGCATTAACTGTACATTCAACAAGAATGTGGCTGATGACTCCAAACTCATTTTATCACTGTACCAATCTTCAATCCCCCTCCAAAAAAAGACATGTGACACAGAGGTAACTTATTTCAGTTGCTTTACTATACAACAGTATTCAACTGGTTATATAACAAAGACTACCTGGAAGCTCCTCCTAGGACTAAGAAGGAGTGGCACTCACATCAGTAGCATGCTGTGGTCCATTCTGATGTAAGCTCTCATACTGGATATTTGCCATGAACTCTTCATTGGAGGTGAGAGGGGGTTCTATAGCAGGCACTTTTCTGGTTACCCTTTGATCTTGGGCAACAGCAGCTGCTCACCTCCATGCAGAGGTAATCATGTCAGTGACCCTGTGGTGCACCTGTTCATTGACGTTATCAATAATCTGCTGCCATATTCATAGCCTTTCTTGCATATCAGGCCAACCCCTTCCTAGTAGAAATGCCTCATTTTGACAGAGACCATCAACAATGATATTATTTTCTGCTTCACTGAAGGGGGATCTGTGCCTTACTGACATTGTTTGTGTCCTAAAAGACAACATAATGATAATACACATAATTATCACATAACTACAAAGTAAGTGTTACCAGATAAAACAGTTAAGGTAGGCAGCCAGTAGTACCCATTGGAAAAACATAAAATAGTCTACAGATGTGAAATACTAACAACAGGAAGGATGCAAAACATGGAAGAACAACATATCCTTGTATGTGCCATAGCTGTAACTCAACTGGACTCCCCCCAAAAGAACAGTCTATTCTAGCTTGTGGCATAATAAACTCTTTTCTTTGCTCCCCCACCCACAAAAGAACATGATCATGAACAATTTTGCTAATAAAACATCTTTGAAATGCTAAAAGTACTTTCAAAGGACCTTTCCCTGAAACATTTGTAAATATGTATCACACAGCTTTATATTTTCTTGTATTGTCAATCATGTGTACCTCTGAAATGGTTTGACAAACATGGCCATGCCATCAGTACACTTCTAACTAATGCATACATAGATAAAAGTGTAAAAGCCTTTGCTTCACATTATTCATTAATATATTCCAGCATATGCATTATGTAGGCAACAAAATGGGAGAGTATACATCCTAGAGTTCAATACTCCTCTGCAAAGGCATCTTCGGAACAGTTTTGCTTTTGTGAAGTCCTGCAAGCATGTAGCAAGTGTCCTCACCATCAGATTTTTTAGCTACACATTTGCCTTTTTTATAATGGAGTAGACTATTAATGGTTTGCATCTGTCTTAGCCTGTGTTTCAGAGATGCTAATTACAACATAAGCAGCTGAACTGAATACTAATCATTGAATCTGGTGGAGCTATTCAACAAGTTATAAAGCAATCATGCAGACTCCATGCTGGTTTTTCCTGTGGATTTCAAATGTAGTGGATTACAGACAGGAAAAGTCTACACAGACAGAATGTTAGGAGCTGCTGCTGCTTAACTTGATTTGTATGTGCTACAGGCTGCAGGCAATGCTGCTGCTGCCAGTAGGCCTAGTCTGATACGGAGAAGAGTTTTCAGGCCACATTTAACTTATCACAACATACAGGACATGGACAGTGTAGAGTGCTATAGGGTGGATAGGGACACAATACAGGAACTTTGCAACCTCTGCCAGCCTCAACTCAGAGTCAGAGCCTTGAACTAACACTATGGCAACTGCTGCATTTACAAGGTACAGTAAGTCCTGAACATGCACTGTATTGCATAATAATATTATGGCATGTCCTTCTATTTCATCACTTGGTACAGTAAGCAAGTAAAAGGTGGGAGATTTGTACACAAATTAATGTAACATGTGACAGCAGAGAGTTATTTGACTTGTATGAGTCCATTAGCAAGTATTAGGCCTCAGGCATCAAATATTCAGATATTCATACCTCTCCAAAGTACTGATGATCACTGTATGACCTCAGTTTAGCACCATACATTTGTAATGGGAAGTCATAACATAGAACAGAAGGTAATGAGACACATTGCAATTTCTGACTTCACAACCCTCACAAGATCAAACAAGCAGGATGCAAAACAAGGAGAGTAACAAGAGCAATATGTCATTGTGCCATAGCAGTAGCTCAACCTAGGTCCCACCCCCTCAAAAAAACTGTGTACCCTTGCATGACCCATAACAGGAACTCATCTTTGCTCTCCTCCCCCAAAAAAGAGCAGTTATGCTTGTTTGTGCCATCCAACCTAGCCTTCATTTGATGGCAACTGCATATCATACTGTTCTCAGTTAATATTCTACACAGTTTTATGTAAATGATATAGACTGGCTTACACATTGCATGTCTCTGGGTACTGGTCAGATAACTGATGAAGGACCAAGAAACACAGAAAGATAAGATAGAGCTGTATATTTGCAAGGAATAGTAAATAAGTCCAAACCTACTATGGTGACAGCCTCTATTCTAATAAAATATCCACATCCTGGAATCTGCTCCCCCAGCAAATACTTAGCAAACCCAGTTACCACAAATTCAAATTACTACTAAAAACACCTTTCAAACCATTAGCTATGTTCCTGCACCCATCCAAGTTGACTCCCCATAACCAGACTGACCCACTAACTTTCATTGTACAACCTCTTTTCTTATGTTGTTCTAATACTCTGTAATATCTTACTTTATATGATATTACTGCCCGTTCTTCTCTAAAAACAAACAAAGAAAAAAACATTGCTTATCCTGTAATTATTTTTCTATGGTCTTTGAAAGAGTATCTTCCACTATCATGTATGTAATTGATTATCTTTTATATTTGCTATGTTCAATCAAAATGCATTTTTCTGCTACCATGTATGCAACTGGTCTGTTGTCTTATATTTTATATGTTAATTGAAAATCTTTTTCCACTATCATGTATGTAATGTGATTAACTTCAACCATCACTAAGTAATTGTCTAATACTTGTCTTGGAGCTTTTCTCCCTGGATCTTCACTGAAAACTGGTCACTGGCTTTGCCAGACACTACCAGCTAAGCAAATGTAAATAAATAAATAATTGTAACAGGTTGTGTGATAACTAAGTACACTACATCCAAATATATTAAATATAATAAATCTACAAATAACAGGTCATGCCTTGATATCAGTGAACATTCAGTTGCACTTGGTTGTGTGAGGAATTACTTCATTTATTTGCTGCAAAGCTGTTTGTGTGGCAAAGATGGATAAGTTACCCATCCTGTTTTCTGAAGGTGCATTGGAGTGAGAGTTGGGATTAGACCTATGTAGATACATCTCAAGTGTACTAACATTTTCTACTGTGTATGTCATAGATTGATTTTCTTTATTTCAACTCTTTCTAATTTATTTATTTATTTATTTATTTTGGGGGGGGCACTGTTTGCATGATATGCCTCCTAGCACAAACAGCTTTGGGTATGCTCATCTTGTTTGCATGTAGAGCGACAGTGGAGAAATTGGACAAATGGACCACCCATGTAGCAGACAGGACCCTGACAGCCACAAACATAAATCGGATGCATACAATTAATACTATTGGCCATTGCACTAACATGTTGCCTGGCAGTGTGCACCCTCGCTTACCATGTTTGCGCGATGCTAAGCAGTGTACAACACTTTCAAATTTTGCAAAACCACAAAGTGTGCATTCTCAGTAAGTACAATACCTGCAATTGTCAGGAAAACATCATTCTACATTGGTCTTGATCTGTGGTAGGCATGCCAGACTTTTGTGGAGAGGTTTTGAGATTCCGTGCTCAAAGATGGGGTGTCCAGGAGTCGAAAGGGTTTGTTGGACTCCTAGTGAATGAACATGGGCCCAAACTTTTGCAGCGGGACTATTGTGGCTTGGCTTACAAGTCAGAGACATGGAATAGTCTTGCCCGGACTATAACCAGTCCTTCCAGTATCCCCCGTACTGGTGAACAATGTAGGAATCACTACAGAGACCTCTGTATTTGGAAGAGGGATACCCTCGACCATTGGTTTGAGGAATGTAGGGCTGCGGGCACCCTAGAGATGTGCAAGTATCACTTACAGAGACTACTTGTAAGAGTTAAAAGCTGGATAATCAGGCTTGGTATTCATAATGTTATTCTGTTCTGCTTTTTCAGCAGCCATCACAGACTGAGAACCAAATGAGTGAACCCATGCCACTAGGTTGGCACAGATGCGAGAAGCATGTGGTATGTATGCATGTGAACAGTACTGTCATTTTAGCATTAAAAGTACATATACCTTTATTGGTTTATTATACAGTTGTATCAAAATGAACATTCATCTCTCAGCTGTAACAGGAAAGAATACATGCAATCTGGAGGGCAAAATGACAGTTCAGTATTAGACAGTAGTCAGAGGTTGTGGGTTAAAAAAACACAGTTCCTAAATATACAATACTGTTAAGTGTTCATCAATATTACAATGTAATGTCAGAGCTGTAAAGCAGTGGCACCAATGGCCTGCTGTAAACTGTTATCAGTATAACTGGAACAAGCATATGAGCAATATATGCACATATCAAGGATTGCTTGCTGCAATCTGTATTATAGTAGGCATGTGATATGAGCTGGGTAGTTTTAACAGTAAAAAAGGTATTTGTTAGGAGTTGGTAGTCTTAAAAGCAAAAGTAACAGAACAGAGTCAAATAACTGTATCAATGCATTGTATGTCACATATGAAGTTGCTAGTGTTCTTCCTTGATTTTTCTCTCACTCCAACCCTTCTTATTTTCTAGTTATTAAATCAACTTGGTAATCCCCACCAAACCCTGTAACAGTTAGGAACTATTCCAAAGCAAAGTACACCCTATTAAGTGATAGTTTATCAACATTCAGTGCCCCTCTGTACCGCAAGTTCACAACAACCTTTGCAAAATTGTTTACAAAGCCCAGGTACAACCATGTAAATGGCTATACAGAAGCTGCTGTACCTACTAGAAGTAAACTGAAAACAAACTTTAAAAATACACCACACTAGTGATATCTTAACCTTAAGATGGTATATAATGAAGAATATCAACCACCATAATGATAGGAGCTCACTAACTAAACTAAACAGGAACCAAAGATGACTAATTAAGTCCAACAAGGCCAATTACAAGGTCAGGATAGCCTTACAGGCTAAAGACAACAAGGCATTCTACAGCTATGTCTGAAACATCAAAGACAGCACACACCCGTGTGCTGAACTGGTGGTTAGAGGTGCCACCTTCATCGAGCACAGCAATATAGTGAATTTTCTGGCTGACAAATTCAGTTCAAACTTTATTCTCCACTCCTCCTGCCTCCCTCCATGCAATACCTACTAGCATAACCCCCAACTATTAATAGAAAGCAGGTCCAGATGGTGCTCACAAAGGCCAAAAACAGACTTAACGAGCCCCAACAATATCGCAGCATACGTCCTAGAGGAGGAGTAGAGGGTAGAGCTGTAAGCCAGGCTACACTTTAGAACAGAAGATTATTTCAACAGAGTTTGGAGAAAATATTACTTGTCTCAACAGTTGCTGTATGAGGGGATTCCTCATACTTGTGAGGAGCAGATGGACAGAATTCCAAATTCGCCTTTTTCAGAATAATTTAATGCATAAGCCAGGTGTGTGTATGTAGATGGTTCAATATTTTATAAAGAAGGTCCATACTACACAGGATATGCTGTTTACACAAACACTACAAAACCAAAGACCCATATGAAGAAGCTTCCTGGGTAGCTGTCCGCCCAATGAGCGGAGTTGGAATCTGTTTTATATGCTATAAAACAGTATGGAGACAGTCATTTGAACATTATTAGTAATAGCCTTCACCTTATATCTGGACATTTGGGACAGAGGGGGATTTGTATTTAGTAAAGGTAAATCTTTACAGCATGCAGAAGTTCTGAAGGAATTAAATAACTTAGGGTGAAAAAACAGAAGTAAATGTAGTATTTGCAAGGTGAAGGCACATCAAGCAAAATATAATAATCTTCATTTTTTTAGACAATTCCATAGCTGATGCAGCAGATAAAAACTCTACCAAAGAGGGAGTTCCTTTATATCCAGAACAGTGGGAGGGGAACAAAGTAGAAATATCACGGAAGTGAGCCAAGAGAGTTCAACAGTTGATGCAGATCTGGTAAAGATCCAGGAAATGCAGTAAGATGCTAATGAACTAGCACAATGTGAGGTTACTAGTCCAGTTCCTGGAATAAAGCTGCATATGTGCAAAACAGAGCAAGGGGCACTTTTGCCCTATATATCAAAAATCATTGGCTAAGCAGTTAATTGAGTACATCCATCAGTTACTGGGCCATTTAAGCTTCCAGAAAATTTGGCCTGTCATAAGGCATACATTTTGGAATCATCAGTTAAAAAAGTTGTGTAAGGAAACACAGTAGAATGCATAATATGACTGCAGACAAATCCTACATTAAAGAAACCTCAATTAGAAAGAGTGCCAGTTTCAGAGGGAGCATGGTAAAGTATGCAGATAGATTTTTTAGGACCTCTTCCCACAGCAAAAGGGGGTTACAGATACTTGTTGGTAGTGGTAGATACTTTTACCAAGTGGGTGGAGGCTATTCCCACCAAGCATATGACTGCAAAAACTACATCTGCATTATGGAATATTTTTTTACACGGAGGTGACCCCAGATCATTGAATCTGATAATGGTACTCAATTCACAAGTCAGGTTATAAAATAAATGTTTAACCTGTTAGGAATACAGCAGAGATTTCATGTTCCATATTACCAATAGTCTAATAGAATGGTAGAAAAAATGAATAGAACAGTTAAGGAAAGACTTACTAAAGCTTGTATAGAGAGAAGGGACCTAACTGGGTCATTCATTTGCCAGCTATTTCACTGGGACTAAGGACATCACCCAATGTCAAATCAGAAATGTCACCCTTTGAGTTAAAGACAGGAAATAAAATGCCATTGAGTTTTCCCTTTGCTCTGTCTCTGGGGTCACAGCTTACTTATATCACTATAACACATCACCAGGTGTGGTTACAGACTTTGCAGGAATCTATTAACAACAAGAGTTTCTTCAATGAAGGCATGATGTACAAGATGCTAGGAGACCCAGCTGATTTTATGCTGAAGCATTTGTGTTTGGTGGCTATTTTGCCTCAAACTGGGAAGGACCATACACTATAGTCAAACAGGTAGGGCCTTTGGTGTTTCAAATCAAGAAGACTGATAAGAATCACAGGGACTGGAAACTTAAATTTAAATTGGGCATGTTGATCAACTAAAGCTTGTTAAAATACAGATGTAAAGTCAAGAAAGTGATACTGCTTTTTGTACTTTGCAGATTGTAACACAGAACCAGGGCTGGCGCCACCATTAAGGTGAATTAGGCATCTGCCTAGGGCACAGATCATGAGGGGTTGCAGCCGGGCGGCTCATAGCAAGTATTCACAGGACTCGGAGCAGTGAGCATGCATGCTCAAGTTCCGCTTTAACAAAAAAAAAAAAAAAAAAAAAAAAAAAAAACCACCATTGCCAGACCGCTTTAAAAACTAGAGACTGTAGGGATCCGAGTCCGATTGGACTGTTTAGTCAGCGGCCACGTACATGACGTGGCTGCTGATTAGTCCTATTGCTCTCGTGCTCTAGCAAAGAGCAAGAGTGAGAGAGCGGCAGTGAAGTCTTCTTCTGAAGCGTGCATGACTTTTATTACTGCTAATTGAAAACTAAACCACAGGCCACAGTGACAGCAGATAGTTCAAATTGTGAAAAAAAAATAATGGGTTCTTCTGACTGTTTTTCTTTTTTTCAGAAAGGCTAACCAGATATACATATTGCATTTTTTTCCTGGCAGGGCCAACCAGATACTACATATTGCATTTTTGTTTTCCTGACAGGGTCAACCAGATATTTTCTGTAATTCTTTTTTCCTGGCAGGGTGACCAGATAATTTATATATTTAATGATTTTTTATTTTTGGCAGGATTGACCAGATACTGTTTAAAATGAAAAGGTGGACTGGTTACATATTTGTTCTTTGTTTCTAACATCCTGGGCCTGGAGTTTGGCAGGGTCAATCAGATCACAGTTGAAGACGAAATCTGCAGTGGACTGGTTGTTATGGGGGCAGTTTGTGATTTTCTAACATTCCTGACATGATCACCCATATACTAGTAGTAGGTAGGTAATATGTGTGTTTTGGGGGCTGTTGATGACTTTGTTTTTTTAATAAACTATCCTGGCAGGCTTGACCAAATACTAGGGATTCAATGTGTTTTGAGGACTGTTGATTTTTTTTTTGTAATACACTGGCATGGTCAACCAGATACTAGGGGTCTGTGTATTTTGGGGGCTGTTGATGACTTTCTTTCTTTATACTATGCTGGCAAAGTTGACCAGATACTGGTGATGCAGGTTTTTGTGGGACTGTTGTGTTTTTTTTTTATACTGTAATACACTGTCTGGCATGGTCAACCAGATGCTAGTGGTCTGTGTGTTTTGGGGGCTGTTGATAACTTTCTTTACTATTATTATTATTGTTATTATTATTATATATAGATTTTTTAATTTAATATCCTGGCAGGAGTCAAAGAGATACTAGCTCTGAAGTGTGTTCTAGGGAGCCATTTAAGGGTGACATGTTTTTCTAACCTAATATCATTTTGTAGGGGTAGTCAAGATAAATAGGACTGTTTTCAATGTTTTGTTGAAACAAACTGTACTCTTGCATGAGTACATTGTGTATTGGTGAACTGAAGTAAGATCATATGCAAGTTCTTGGCTCTGTGATGTGAAAGAAATACAATAATGTAATCCTGGCCTTTTATTTTCATTATTTTAAACATTGTAGGCTCAAAGCATCTTCTCTGGGTAGGCAGTTGGAATGGGGGCAATGCCTATGTGCAAATAGAATGGCTGCAGTTCTGTCTTACTTTGCAAGAGTAATGTGCATTTTAATGAAGTACGATCAACCACAGGCTCTGAACTCTGTGTGAAAAAAAGTATACTTAATGAGAGTGTCGTCTTTTTTGTTACTGTTCTTGTTTTCATTTTAACCTCGCAAGATCAAGTCATATACTCTGGTTGGGGTTGTGAGTGGAGATTGGGGCTGTGTGAATGGAACAAATGGCCCGGCTGCTTACTGCTACAGTTCTGCAAAGCTAGAATTACAATACTTTTTTGTCTTTACTTTACAATAAGTGTAAAATAATTAACAAGTTTACGAGTAATTCTTGATGTGTTATTTCATACCTGTTCATGTATATACTGAATGTTTGTTTAAAAATGTTTCTATTATGTTGGAACCTTTCTTTCCACACATATGCTGAATTTTTGAATTTATCTGTAAAACAAGGGGCACACTAATATGTTTTGCCTAGGATGCAAAATAATCTAGCACTGGCACTGCATAGAACACATTGCAAGCTTTGGATTTTTGAATAATTGCCAATGTGTTTTTTTTTGTTTTTTTTTAATGATTACTTTTCAATATCAGCCATCCAGCTTTGCACATGAAATCTCTAGGGCAATGGTGGTTGGAAGGCCTAAGTGTTTAAGTAACTCATCAAAGGACTTTGGAACTCTAGGAAGGCCTATCTAATACCTCAGCAGTGAATTGGAAAGATGCAGTGTTTGGCTCACTCTAGTATTGTTGCTTTGTTTGATTGTGTATTTTGCAAGGACTGGGATGGTCCATTTAACTATTATGACAACTAGATTCCAAGCAGAGCAACTACAGCTGAAGATTGCAAGTAACTGTGAAACAGTTTATGCAACAGAAAATGAAACCTTCACAGCTTATTGTTTTTTCAATGTTTCTTTAAATATAGTACAGTATCAGTGATATAGATATAATAATACATTGTTTGCATGAATTGTTGTTATTGTTACAGACTTTTTAGTAGATAAAGAGTGGTACTTACGTATTATTGCAACCAGATATTCGCGGTTGTGAAAACCGCATAAAGATCTTGAAAGAGTGTCATTAATGTTGGCGAAATGTAGTGTAACATGTGTCCTTATACCACAACATTGTCTTTTCTCTAGTGATGGCAATAAAATTGAAAAAAAACATACTGTTCATCTTTCTTTCCGCACTTCACTAGCAGCATTTCTCTTCTTTCAAGTCCGCCTGCTGCATGGTTCTTTCTTGGGCCAGCACATATTGTGAAAAAAAAATGTAATGTGCAATTATTTCAACATGCATGCCATATTGTACTGTCCTGGAAATGGGAGTTGAGAATGTGAAGAAAATGTAGTGGCTTTTTGTGGGACTTGGTTGCGAAAGAACAGAAATACACTCGGTTAGCTTTCTCTTTCAATCCTGCACATGCTGTGTTGGCCCCGGGAGTGTATGAGAGTTTTACTGGTAAAAGTATCAAGTCTGTAGATGTTGCTTCCCCCCACTTTTTTTTTTTTTGGCTGGAGTGGGAACTGTCAGCAGCTTTTTACCCCCTTTTCGGCTGGTATGGGAACTGTCAACCTTTAAAAACAGTTCTGGGCAAGGGAATATGCTGTAATACATTAGCAGACCGCTTTTGCTGCCACGAGAAAAGGACCATTCAGTGGTCAGGCTTACAATAACCGACATGCTGGCAGTCAAGTGCATAAAGAAACAACACAGTATGTTTTCTGACTTTTCAGTGATAACACTCCCAAAAACAACCTGAACTGTTACAGAAAACACCATATTTAACATTTTGAAAACATTAACGAACATATTGCCTGATCGTCAATCAGCCGGTATTGCCTTCAAAAATCTGGTTGCAATAATACGCAAGTAACCAAAGAGTTTGCAAATTGCATTTATGTTGACTTGTCACGAATATCTGCAGGGATATTTTCTTTAGGATTAATACAGGTATGCAAGGCAGATGCAGGTATGTATTCATGTTGGTTAGTGACATCACAATATCAAGTATTGCAATCTGAGTTTCAAGTTCAGGTTTTAATTACAGAGCATCACCTACTAAAATGGGAAGGAAGTGAAAGATTGGTATCCACCTTACAATACATTCATCAAGCTTCAGTTTACCTATGCACATGCTTTTAATTTGTCTCAATGCTGGATTTGTGTTCATGTGCCAATGGCAGGAAAAGGTATCCCTCTAGTGTTAGTTTCAGGTAGTCTTCAGGACATAGCCATCGTGCTTGATAGGTTACATAATGAGAAAGAATATGGACTAAACAATATAATGTTTGAGAAGATTAATGTTAATAACACCCAATATTTGAATCTATGGACAGCAAGAAAAAGTTTCATTTGCTAAAAGTGAGGTGCATCATGGTATAATAAGTAGAAACCATAGGCAATAGTCAGTGTAATTTTACCATTATAGGATACAGAAATAGGGAAGGAAAATATGCAGGGTTAACAGTTCATACTCTCTCTAATTTGACTGTAGATACCCAGAAACAAATTGTGACCATGTATTGCATTTTCTTCATGTTACTTTTGGAACAGCAGGGTTGGCATTCCAACTATTCTTTAAAGCACATTTATTTTGTCTGTGGAAACAGAGCCTACAGAATGGCTACTATCAAACTGTTATGGCTTGTATTATATAGGATATGTAATACCAGCCATAAGCCATTGTAAAGAATTACCTGTCCCAATAGGTTTTAAGAATCACAGAATTAAAAGAGACTTGAACACTACTTTTCAGGATAATGTGCAGGTTCTAGATACATCGCACATACATCAGAATTTAGACTTAAAGACCCTAAAGGCTATGGATCTAGGCAATAGGGTAATCACTGGAACAGGTATATTTCCTGCATATGGAGCCATTACAGGTATTTGGGAATTATGTAAATTAGCCAAGTTGCTGGAGGTATTGGCTAATAGTACCTTTGAGACCATAAAGGACATTACGTTGGAAATGACCATAATGTGTATGGTGGTCCTCCAGAACTACGTGGCCCTTGATTACCTGCTGGCTTCCTATCAAGGGACTTGTGGGTTGCTTGTAACAATGTTGTAGTTATTTATCAGATAAAAGTGGATTTATCAGGACACACCTGCAAATTATAAGTGAGATGATGACCAAGATATGTGACATTGGTAACACCTCATGGATGGACTGGATTGCAAGCTTATTTCAAGGTTGGGGTGGGAGAGTTTTAAAATACTTTCTAGTAGTTATATTGATTTTGGTAGCACTATTATAGTATCACTTTGCAAACTGTTTATTACAAAAACTTTAGTGGAAGATGGCATAAAGCAGGTATATTCAAACCAGGTTAGAGTAGTTAGTAATACAGATATAATACATAACTACAAAAGAAGGTCCCTGTAAACTTTTGTCAGGGTCCTCAGGGGGAGGGAGTTGTTAGACTGAGGCTTTTCACTTAAAAGTAGTTGTTAGGCATAAAGTAAAATAAATATAGAAGAATAGCCTTGAGAATATAGAGTCAGGCCTGTGTCTTCATTTATCTATATAGTTTCAGGGAAAGACAATTCAGTAGAAGAGAAAAGATAATGTTTCTGGATAAGCATAAGATGTGCAGAAATTACAGTTCTCAAGGGAAAGCTGCAGAATGTGCCTTTCTCAAGGGAAAGATATGTGTACTTGCAATGGAATGTGAGATAAAGACTAGACAGTTAGGCACTGTGGGGCACCTGTGAAACAAGGCCTGGGAAGCAAGGTTGAGGGAGTGGATGCAGCTACCAGAGGAAAATTACTGGACTGAAGTAATATTTATTTTTATTTATTTATTTATTTGCATTTGTTTAACCAGGATAGTCCATTGGGCCCGAAGAACCCGTTTTCAATGGAGTCCTGGGGAGAAAAGCTCCACATACAGATTACACAAAGATGAGGATATACATATACATTACATTTGAGTTAAACTTTGTACAATGCATGTGATTAAACATGTAGAGAGAGCTAAAAAACACAGGTTATATGGGCTATATATATATATATATATATATATATATATATATATATATATATATATATATATATATATATATTTTTTTTTTTTTTTTGAGGAGAGTCAGTTCGTATGCTGGTAGCCAATGAGTAATGCTACCTGGGATTTTGAGTGACAGAAGAGAAAAGTAGTAGTGTAAAGAGTAGGTTATGACAGAAGAGAAAAGTAGTAGTGCAAAGAGTAGGTTATGAGGGGTGAGATCAGTATACTGGTAGCTCAAGAGTAGTGTTATCTGGGGTATAGAGTGAATGAAGAGAAAGAGTAGTAGAGTAAAGAGTAGGTTATGAGGGGTGAGAGCAGGAGCATGCCCATGTGGAGGTTAGATGGGAGTGGAGTGATTTTTTAAAGGATGGGAGGCTTGTAATGGTACGAATGGAGGGAGGAAGGAAGTTCCATAAGCGTGCTAGTGAGAAGGACAGGAGGTTTTGTCCAGGAGGGTGGAGGGGTCTGTGAATTTCTATGAGGTTTTGATTGTTCGATCTTAGATGTCGTTGAGTGTGGTGCATTTTAAAGGTAGAAGAGAGTGCAGGGCAGAGGGATGGCTTGAAAATCAGTTTGTGAGCATATGTGAGTTGGGTGTAGGAGAGGTAGTTGGGTAGTTCTAACCAGTTCAGTTTGTGGAGTGGTTCACAATGGTGGGTTGATGATTTGTTGCAAGTGGCGAATTTAGCAATTTTATTGTAACAAGAGGATAGTTTGTTTTTAAGGGAGGATTGTAAGTTAGAAAGAAGAGGTGCCTCATAGAGAAGGGAGGGTAGGAGAAATGTTGTAGAGAGAGTAATCTTAGTAGCTGAGCTGAGGAATCGATTGTGACAGTAGAGCATGCCAAGTTTTTGGTGGGTTTTCTTTATGTTTTGTAGTAGATGGGAATTGAATTTAAGCTTGTCATCAATTTGAACTCCTAATAGTTTGGTTTCTGATACAAGCTCAAGGGGGATGTTATTTTGGCTGGAGATGGAGAATGATTTATGATCAATGTTAGTGGTTTTTGAAGGAGTAAATATCATGAGTTTGGTTTTAGCAGCATTAAGAGCTAGATGGTTGTCTTTCATCCACTTTTCAGTGGTGGAGAAGGCTTCCTGGGTTAGCTTTAAAAGAGTTGGGATAGATGAGGCAGCGCAGATGATTGTGGAATCATCTGCATATTGTATAATGTTAGCCTGAGGGATAGCGTGGAAAAAGTCATTGATGAAAATATTAAAGAGAAGGGGGCCCAGAATAGAACCTTGTGGAACACCTGTTGGGGTATTCAGAAAGGAGGAGGTAGCTTTTTTACACTTGACTGCTTGTTGTCTATTGGAGAGATAGCTGTTAAACCAGTTGAGTGAAGAGAGAGAAAGGTTTAGATTAGATAGTTTAGTAAGAAGTAGGTTATGGGAGATAGTATCAAAGGCCTTAGAAAGATCGAGAAGAATGGTAGATACAATGAGTCCAGAATCTCCAGCTTTATTCACAGTTTCAAGGAAGGATAGGAGGGCTGTCATAGTACTATGATGGGGTCTGAATCCGTGTTGGGTAGGGGTTAGTAGATTGTTGTCCAAGAGATGGGGAAGGAGTTGAAGGTGGATACATTTCTCAAGGACTTTAGAAATGGGTGAGATGATGGCTATGAGACGGACATTGGAGATGTGAGTATTATTTCCTCCTTTGTGTAGAGGGATGATGTAAGCTTTTTTCCAGGTTTCAGGAACTAAACCTTCTTGGATAGAGTGATTGATGAGGATACTGATAGGGAGGGCAATGGCATCAGCAGCTATACTGAGGTAGTATGAGGGAATGTTGTCAGGGGCATTGGTACATGGTTTTAGTTTCTGTAGGAGTTTTCTTATAGTAGAAGTAGGAGTAGGTTTAATCAAAAATGGAGGGAGTTGGGATGGGGATGAATGAGAGAAAGGAGTTGGAGGGGGAGATTGGTTGTGAGTAGAGGGGGTAGGGGTTGGATTATTAAGTGTAAAAGAAGAAGTAAGTTTAGAAATGGAGTCTATGAAGAAAGAATTGAATTGGGTAGCAAGATCCGTGTTTTGTATATCTTGGTTAGGGTTTGGGTTTTCTATAGTGCCAGGTTTTAAGAGTGAAGTTATACCTGTCCAGAATTTTTGTGGGTTTGTTTTATGATTGTTTTGAAGTTGGATAAAGTAGTTTTGGCGGTTATAATATGTCTGCTTAGGACAGAGAAGTTAGTTGGAGTCTGGTACAAGACTTGTTCAGATATCATTGTTGAACTACTTTCATGCTTTCAGTTATTTTGAATATGCTGCTGTGACATTTATATCTGCTGCTGTTATATGCTACTCATTACAATAAACTATAATTAAGCAATCTGAGGGAACAGAACTTTGATTTTGTACACTCCTAATTAACTGAAAACATGGTCTATTAGGGCCACTCAAGTCACTTTTCAACTACAGCCTCAAAACAGGCTTTATACTATGAGAATGGTGGGCTGCAATGGTTATACCACTTAATAATGGTGGACCATCAAGCAACCCCATAAACTACAGACCCATTAGTCTGTCTAGTTTAATATGCAAAACTTAAAAACAAATTATCATGGAAATGATCAACAAAGACATAGGCAACCTTCAGACACTGGACCCAATCCAGTTTGGTTTTGTCAAGAGAAGGTCACACCTACTAAACCTGGTGGACGTCTTTGAGAAGGACACCAAGGCAGTGAATAAGGAAAACATGATGCATACCTCCTACCTGGACCTGACTAAGGTGTTAGATACAATACCCCACTAGGGTATAGTTCAAAAACTCACCAACCCTGGCATAAACTCCTTCAAAACTCACTGGATTGCCAGCTGGCTCACAAATAGGACCCATGGAATCAAGACTGATGATACCACCTCCACTAAGAGACTGGTCAACAATGGAGTACATCAGAGTTCCATGCTGGGAGTGCTCCTATTTGGCATCTACTTTTTGGAATTAAAGGCTAATGTCAAGGGCTTTGGCTGACCAAGTTTGCAGATGACTGCAAATTGGAGCCATTATAGATTATCCCTATGACACAAAGACCTTACAAGAGAGTCTGACACAGACAAATGACTGGTGCATAAGTAATGGACTAAAACTCAATGCCAAGAAATGCATTACAGTACCTTTTGGGAAAATTGACAACCAGTCTAATTAATCCACAAAAAGAAAATGCTCTTAAGAGGTGACCCAATAATCAGGTATTTGTTAGCTGATGTAGATCATAATCTTGCCTTTGAACAACATGTGGCCAAGGAACTAAGAAAATCATTCCATGCCACCAAACATATAAGTAAGGATGTGGCATGCAGGTTCAAAGAAGTCAAACTGCCACTTTATTTGGCCCTTAACAGACCCATCATAGAATATAATGCCATCTTCGTCATGTACCTGACCAAATATATGGAACAGTTGGAATGCCCACTAAGGTTTCTTCTTGGGAGAATCCAGGGTATAAACACATTGCCCTATACAGATTGCCTTAAATCCCTATCTCTATACTCTGTCTCCTACTTAGAGGTGATCTATGCCTGGAATACAAGGCATTCTCAGATACAGCTCTGATGGACCTTTTACACATCTACAAAATGAACAGCATCAGAACCACTAGATTCAGGGATTCATATTTAATTTGTGACATAAATAAGACATGTTGGTGAGACAGATGTGTGTCTGTGCTCTGGAACGGGCTCCTCATTCATGTGAGGCAGAGTCCATCCTTAATTCTTTTTAAGTGTAACCTTGACCTATGGATGGGAAATTGGACATTCAAACCGGGTCTGGCTCATATGTTTGTAATAGATAGAGGCAGACAATAATGCCCAAACTAACACACCTCCCCTTTGCACATAATCTCTAAAATCATCCTAACTAACATAACTTCTCCTAAATAATGCCCATGATACATAGAGACACAACTGGGTTGGATTGCATGGCTAGGCTTATAAAGCCCTGGTGGTAGTTGACCTGGTATATAACTTTGAACCTATGAAGTCACTTTAAGCAGATATTGCATCATAGTCTAAAACTGTTTAGAATAAACAAAAGTTCATCTACTGCAAAAAAGAACTGCAACTTGTGTTTTACCAAAGCATTTAGGAAAAAAACAACTACAGCTTGCAAAACGATTGTGCACTTCCAATTTAAGTTATAGGAAGTGTTCTTCATTGGCATAAAAAAAATCTGAGTTGATGGTAGAGAGAGACAATGTTGTTGTTGCTGTTGTCAAGTAGCAGTAGTTATCTTTTTAAGCAGTGAGGTGGAGAAGTGGTTATTTTTTTTATTTATTTATTATGCATTTATTTATTTAATTTTATTTAACATTTGTTTTACCAGGATAATCCGACTGGACAGCTAGTGTCGAGGTCCTGGGGAGAAAAGCTCCAAGAAGTTACAGTGTAATACACGGTTGTTAAAGAATAACAATTAGTAGAATGCTAACATATAAAATGCAAAAACAGTTAAATGCAATACAAGCACATAGTACAGATATGTGATCACAGATCTTATAGAACTAGTACAATATATGTACATATGGTTCTGAGAGTAAGCACATAGTTACAATATTTACAAAATATACAGTGCACATATGTTTTTAAATAATATGTCAGAGTAGCTAGTTTTTTAAACATTTTTAATGCTGGTTAGTTATTTTTAGTAATGTTTTATGGCTAGGCATGGCCCCTGCCAGCACCGGGTTCTAAATAGCTGCCTAAGCTGCCTTGTGCTAGTCTAGAACCAGCTCTGCTCAGCATTGATCAGAGCAATTTTTGAGTACAATGCCTCCTTCAGGATACATCTCACTGAGCATATCAAACAGCATATCAAACAGCGAGACCACAGAGGTTCCTAACTAAAAATATCACAATCCTAAAGTCCCAGTAAATAAAAAATTGTTTGTTTTATATCTGTTTGGATTCCTATTTGGATTTGGAGACTTGCAGTGCACACTGCATTAGTCACCACTTCTTCAGTTTATTTTTAAAGTCCCAGAGCTATCAAGAGAGGATGGAAGTTTTATTATTTTACTTAGTGCTTCAAAGACTTTTGAGGGAAGATCTCCATCTCACTTACTGTACCATTAGACACTCAAGTGTCCTGGACATCTTGTATATATTCAGGTTCACTTCCTCCACCAGCATGAAACAGGGACCTAAATCTTAACCAACAGATAAATAAAACACAGTAGAGGAACAGATTTATAGCCTAGTGCCTCCTATACCTTTGGAATAAACTTTCCCTGCATGTTAAGCAATGCTAGTCACTCTCTATATTTAAACATAACCTAGAAAACTGGATGGGTGTCCACAAATAGACTCTATGCTAGCTGGCATGGCCCTCTTGTAGAAAGAAGGTAGGCCTGCGGGAGAGTGCTGCCAAGTCATAAATCATTTGTAAGACACAGTATCCTTGGATCTCTCTCTCTCTCTCTCTCTATATATATATATATATATATATATATATATATATATATATATATATATATATGCATATAGATATATGAGTCGACTTCACTTACCCGACATCCAACATAATCGACATGCAAAACACCAAGTTGACAACACCGACATTTCACAACACTGAAACCGCACATACCCGACACACACACAATACTGACACTTCAAAACCCCGACACACCTCCGTAAAATATACACACAACAACACATAGAAACAACATAGAAAAGAAAAAAACACAATGCTCGACATAAAACTACCTAGTTTCCCTCACTTACACCCTTTGCACCATTTACACTGAACTAAGCTCTTACCACTAAAACAAAGCATACACTACAAATAAAAAATCTAAAACACTTACCTTCACATTTCAGGTTCTTGCAGGGAGCCTACACCCCCCTGCACCCCCCATGGGGGGCTTCACCCCCATACCCCCCGTAACGTAAATATACCAACTCCAAGATTACACTACAATGTCCAGAAGAGCGGATTTCCTGTTCTGCTGAAGTTGGACTGTCGAGCATCCGGAAGCCGGCATTCTGATGTGTCAGTCATCTGCCGCGTCAAGCTTTTTGGCTCCGTGTTTAGTGTGCTGGTGTACTGAGATTTCGGTAATCTCAAGTAGACCCATATATGTATATATATATATATATATATAGATATATATATATATATATCTGTGTGTGCCTGTGTGCGTGTGTGTGTGTGTGTGTGTATATATATATATATATATATATATATATATATATATATATATATATATATATATATATATATAGATCAAAAGATCAGTCTATGAATCTACATTAGACAGATCAAACTGATTATGAATTACGTCATGCATTCTAATAACTAGTGTTATAGCATGCTTGCCTTTACTATGCTGTTTTAACATGTAACATATATTTTAGACCTTGAGCTACTACGCAACAATGCAAACATAGTCTAAATGCCAAAAAAAATATTTGGCAACTTAATTGTCCCAAGGCAAGGGGAAATGCAGACCTAGCTTTTTGATCATTAACTTATATTTAGTCACATAAGCAAACTCTCTTCTGACTTTAACAAATCAATGCCACTTAGAAGGCCAAAGTGACAGAAATCAGTCATTAGTGTAGTGTATTCATAGTCTAGCAGATCAAACATATCCAACTTGTCTCATTACAGTACAGTATTTTATAATCACACCATTTTAAGGCAATAATTCATGCCTAGACACTGAGCTTATTTTTATGATGCATAAATGAATAGTGCAGCAAATACTGATATGTAACAATGGCTTATGTAGCAAAACAGCAAATACTGTGGCTGATTATGTTAATGTGATGGAGGACAATACAAGCAGCACTGTTGTGAATGACAACTATTACTGTTTTAAAGGCATATGTAGACGGGCATTTTTATTATCCCTGCTCTTCAAATGCAGTGTGCTTTGATATCACTGCCACATGCGCTACCTTGTTTTATATCCATAATGGGAGTATGTCAGAGAGAAGCACCCTTGTGCTTGACAGACAGGGCAGGAAGGCTATCTTCCCAGGACATTTGGCAAAGCATCAGCAGCAGCAGTAGTGATACCCGGCCAGCATCCCTTTTATTTCTGATGGTGTGATCTGTGGGCTGTCATTAATAGGCTCCTCACTGACACTTCAGACTTCCTTAGGAATGGTTTGCAGTGTGGCCACTGGTGTACTGACCTGACATGACCTGGCTGGTTATCTAAGTACTTCAGGAAGCTACAGTACTGCATCAAGTAGAATCTGCATGCAGCATTTGGTGTGCATATTTTAAACATTTATTTTGCTGTGTACAATAATCTATTTCTTTGTGATAACAGCACACAGTTGTTGCATATGCACTTTTACAATGGTGTGCCCTACTATGTAAGTGCAGTACGAAGTTCTGTAGAGTTTTTACAATATGCTGCTTGTTAGCAGCACATTGTAAAATATGCAGTTTTATTAGATGCTGATATGTGCACAATGCATGTGGTAGTTCAGCCTGCTACTTTAGGGATGCATACTATTTTGACAAGTTGTATTTGCATTTCTTAAAAAAATTATGAATTTCTTTAAAATTATGCTATGGAACAGACTCCCCATGCACATAAAACAAAGTTCATTCTTGTTCATTTTCAAGTGCAACTTAGATCTATGGATAGGAAACAGAAAATTTACCCCAGGACTGCCCCGTGTACTACTAATAGACAGATGCAGCTCCTGAACGCTTTATCTCTCACATGGGTCCCCTCAAGTTATCTATGGTATGATCCCAGTTATTTTCATTAGGGCTAATATATAATTATGAATCATGGGATTGGTAAGACTAATCAATAACCAAATAAGATATGTTATTTCAAGCACAAAAAGGCAAACTGTCTAGGCTTAAAATGGCCCACAAGGGCAGCTAGCCTAGTATCTACATATGAACCTGTGAATATACAGGATATTTATACTTTAAATGCAATATTTTAACTGTTAATCACCACCATCATTATAACACAGCTATCCATGTGCTTAGAGGTACTTTTATATGTACTCAGTACACATTCCCTTTAGGTTCTGCATGCAGTTATATACTTTTGATCCTTGATTACACAGAGCCATGTAACCATGGCTGCTAACATGATACTTTATTCAGAATTTTGTATAAACCTTTTAACACTAATATTGCATCAGCTAATGCCATGTGACTTTGGGTGCTATGCTGACCCATGTGCTGTTGTATAGTGTTTATTCACACTGTGGAATGGTTGCAGAAATGATATACTGGTGTGAGCTACTGTAGTAGATTGAACCTTATGATTACAGGAGCATGCTTCCATATGTAATATCCCGTTTTATGTGACCACAGGTATAAGGATGCATCACAGCTGATTCCTTACCTGCATGCCCTCTATGGGAGTATTTATGCATTTGTTAGTGTATACTGCTTTAGCAGTGTTACCACTTATTTTAGGAGCCATCTGTGAGAGAGTATATGAAATGCACATACATCTCTTTTCTATGACTGTGGTGACCCATTAACATACTATACAGTGTTTGAAAGCAGGTGGCACTCTGTTGCTGAATGTGTATCCCAGTTCCTCCCAATTGCACACTGCACAGATTTGCGGGCTGCATCGGATCAAGTGTATGTCTGTGTTGTACTCTCCTTGGCACTTTGACTGGACTGGCTTTTCTAGTTTTGCACTACTATAACATTTTGTGTGACAGTCTCATATATCATGCTGACCCATAAGCCATGTGAGTAACTTCACTTACCTTTCTATAGGGAATGCCCAATTACTATAGTAATAATCAATAACTAGTCATAACCAACACCGGATTTAACCACAAATGGTGTGGGTTATTAATCAACACAAAGCCTGAGTGGATACACATAGATAAGAGGGAATAAATCTGGTGTGATTCAGGGTCACGTGAAATTTGTTAACAGTATACAACAGAGATGATTAAAAACTCTCCTCACATTTATAACACCTCTGTTATATAGTTGTTATTTTTGCCTCAGCCATTTCCTTACATGGGAATGGCTCCATGGAGATGGAGTTGTGCCACATGTGCATTTTTTTAAGCTTTCTATGTTTTTGAATTGTCATTAGTGAAAAGGTAATTAGTACTTAGGAAAAAGATGGTTTGTACATACATACATACATACATACAAATGTTTCAAATGTTTCAAGCATGGGTATTAATGCCCTTCTAGCTTGCCAATATAACAAAACCCTTGTTCCCATAATAAGTGTCCAGGCTGTTCTTAAAAATATTTAAACTAGTACTTGCTTTAATGTAATTTGGTAGTCTGTTCCAAGCATCAGCTACTCTGTCAGAGAACCAATTAGTACATTATGTATTAGCCTTGTGCTTCGGTTAAGGTAGCAGTGTTTGCAGTTAATGTATGCTGTGTTGTGTATCTGTACCTGTGCTCATGTGCAATGACCTCAATTTGACTGCTATTTGTAGTAGATATACTAAAATATAGGCTTCGTACTGTAGTTTTACAGTTGTTAAACATCAGTATATAGCAGGTGCACCATGAGTAGCTTGTGTGTTTAAGTGTTGACAGTTATTTCCCTATTTTTCTCTGTTAATGGTATCATAATGGCAGATGTTTATTTGTGGACATATTGTACATCATATATTAAAGTTAGTACCCAAGGCTGGGGAAATGTGACCTCAACTCACTGTGTCAACATCTATGCCACAGATGGTTTGAATGCTTGGCTTATCTGCCATATTGTTGTTGATATATAGGATGTCTCTTCTCTTCTATATACTTACTAGTTGCCACTGCTCCAGCTCTTACATATCATCATAGAGTAAAACATAGCATTGTTATTTGATTTCTATTGCATTTTCCCAGGATGTGGTGTGGCAGCTAGCACTTTACCATCCAACTGTCCTGCCATCCCCTGTTGGGTCTCCAGATTCTTCTAGGTCTGCTTTTTTGCAGGGTGACATAAATTATCCAGAAGTAAGTGGCCTAGATGACTTCCTGGTGGCCTGCGCATGGCTTGGACAGCTGTGAATACAAGACTTGGATTGCTTCTAAAACAGTGTTATATAACACTTCTGTGCTGCATTTATTGATTTGGTTGAATTTATCACTGTTTTCAGCCTGCACTTGTTAAAGAAATGCCATCTGTTTGTTACTGTACTGTTCTTAGGTGGTTTTAACAGAATTCTAATATTTCATAACCTCCCCTGGTACTGCAAAAGCTGTTCTGAGTTTGCCAAAGTTCTCCCGAGTCTGCCAAATATTTCTAAGTTTTGCAAATTTTTTCTGGGTTGTTGTTCTCTTAAATTGTGCATTTTTTTTCTTTATTTTTACTGAACATTTCCTAGGGTTAGTGAACTTATTTCCAAGGATTCCTGATACTGCAGGAATTCTGACTTTTGTTGTAAAGCATTTGTTACTGCACTTGAGCTCAAAACCAGTTTGTTTTACATTAAGAGGGTTCTTTTGCACGCTGGTGGGAGCAGAGCTGAATTCAACCCATCCAAGTTAGAAACAGTTGGTGGAAAGTTTATTGTGCTTTTATCTGATTGGTCTGAGGGATTAACTGTGTAACAGTCTTTCATCCTTCTGGTATAGAAGCCTCACATTTGTGCAAACCGTTCCCCGTGCCTTGTATATAAATAAACCTCTCCAGTTTAAAATCCTCTATAGGAAATGGAATCCATAATCTCCCACTATTCACAGCTGCTTGAAGAACTGCCAGTTTGTGCAGGGGGCAGTACCATTGCAGGTCGTCTAACCAGAGCTGCTCAATGTTTGGTGACTTTTGCCCAAGGTCTGGAAAGATTCTGCTGAAATCCAAAGCATCCACTGCTAAAATCAAAAAATAAGTACTTTTTGAGTTTTTTTTGCACTTTGCTGACTGTATTTTATCATTTTGATGCCTTATTTTGCTGATTTTTACTATATTTTTCTGAACTTTAAAAGCACTGCTATGTTGCCTTAAGTAGCTAGTACACAGCATAGACTTGATTCATTTCTGCTGAATCTAGACTGCATTGTTACACTTGAGCACTATTCTAGGCTTCTTACATTAGGAGAGCCTTGACTGCACCCTTGTGGTAGAAGTGTGTAGTCTTAGCCTCATCTGAGTTGGAGATTAATGGAGGAATACTCATTGTGTGCTTTCCCATTGGTAGTTTAGCTTAAAAGTGTTTAATTGTGCCTGTATTTAAGCCTCATATTTGCACACAGCTGCACACGGCGCAAAAGGGATCAGTAGTGCCCTGTATAGAAGCAAACGCCTACGATTTTCTGATAGACATCTGTTAGTGAACCCCCCCAAGCTTCCCTGCTGCATTGTGGGAAACTCAGTTGCTCACTGAGAAGTGTTCCCATAGTTTTCACCCCTAGCCTTCAATAGAAAAAGCCCATTTCTTAATCCTAGAACAAAATCTGGTCAAACTAGCCCACTCACCAATAACAGTAACAGTAAAAACCTGACGTAATGGATGGTCAGTTTCCAACCACTTCTCCAGCCACTCTGATTGACATGGGCATCCTGAGGCAATGTAGCAATTGCCTCATGTATACTGCAACCACTTACTCCTTAAACAACTATAATATGTGAGAGATGTAATTACACTATACATTTGGAATCAATTATGTCATGTAACAACAAACCAGACAGCAGAAAGGTTATCAGCACACACACAACACCACTCATACAGAACAAGGTCACATAAACCCACATATGTTGAGGTACTCAACAGAAACCTACCAAAAGATCAGAGACCTCTCATGAGGAAACCACTTGCATGCACTGTAAAGCAAATAGAATCCACTACACATAACAACACACACACCAGAGACTCAGCAAATAAGCCCATAAGGCAAAACACCACAAACCCAAATGTCCTCATCAAAGGCAACTCCATAGTGAGACAAACAGATGTCCCTCTCACCAGGCTGAATAATAACAAGGTCATGGTCAGCTATCTGTCAGGTGCCAGGATCTGTCAAACCATGCACGCACTCAAGTTACTCAACAACAGTTACCATTATGACTCTGTCATAATATATGTTGGGGTGAATGACTTGAGACATACCTCTGTGGACTAGATGAAGAGAGAGACATGACTGAACTCTCAGATTATATGTCCTGGGCAGGTATGTCCCTAGCCCTAAGCAGCATTCTACCTCCACCCAGGTTGATGCCACAATATAAACAAAAATAATTAACTTTTAACAACTGGCTATGTTTCTTGTGTCAGTCCAGGAGGATCCAGTATCTGTCAGCCTGTGAAGACATGGTTGACAGCCACACTACTTTGCGAGAGATGGTCTTCACCTGTCGCGTCTAGGATTTTGGATAAGGGAAAACATGCTTGCCTCCACCATAGTGACTTTTTTATGCAATGTCAAAATAAAAACATTTCCAATGTAAAAAAATCCACTTGAAACAAACTCAAGGTTATGCTGTTTAATGCTAGGAGCCAAAACAGGAAACTGCACTCCCTGGAAGCACTCCTCTCCTTGGAAGATGCTTATGCTGATGTCTGTCATGGTTCAAGGCCACAGAGAGCACCCTGCCGTGCAAGGCTAGATTGCCTTCTACATGTTCAGACCCCAAAACGAATGTGAAATAGCCAAAGGTGGAGGTGTATCCATCTTCATACACCTCAAGAGTAGTTAAAATTATGACTCTCTTGAGCTACTCCAGGTCCATCTAACTAAAGGTAAAACACCCTACCGCATCATTGCTAGCTACAGGTCCCCCACCATGAACCAAGAGAAGCACCCCGCCTACCTGGACTTACTAGAGTCACTCACTATGCAGTCAAACACTTTGGTCATGGAAGATTTCAACTATCCTTCCACTGACTGGGTGACATAAACTAGCACAATTATGCTCACCCTGAGGTTCCTGGACTTTGTTAACACAAATGCCCTGGAACAACTAGTCTGCAGCCCCACAAGAGGCTTAAATATTCTAGACTTAGTATTCACCAACATGGGGGCGGGGGTCACTGCACTACCCCCTGTCTGTTGCCCTCCCTGGTAAGGTCAGACCATAAATCTGTCTCATTTGAAGTAACAATCAGTCCTGACTTCCCCACAGGAGCAAAAAAAAACTGAAAAATTTCTCCAAAGCAAGCTACAGGGGTAGGGGCCTACTAGACAATGGCATAAAACATTTCAAACCCCCTGATAACATAGCCAACAATGATTCCTATGCAGAGGAGTAGATAAATGCCTGTATAACCACCTAAATAACTATATAGACTCATCTGTACCTGACCAGATCAAAACCAGTTCATCCCAAAAAAAAGGCCACACTGGTGGATCTCAAGTACAAACAGGCTATATAACAAAAGGAAGAAACTGATGTTTAAGAACAAGAGGGAACTTACTCAGCAGAAGAAGAACACCCTCCACAGCTTAAGCAAGCAAATCAAATATCTTGTAAAGTCCTCTAAAGCTAGCTACAAAGCTAAATTAGCATCCCTAGCTAAGGATAATGTTGGTGAAGGGAACAGAGGGGATGAGGAAGTGATGGGTAGGTATGGTGTTAAACAAAGGAATGCAGAAGGTCAAATGGTAGTGGATTTTGTGAAAAGGATGGACATGGCTGTGGTGAATACATATTTTAACAAGAGGGAGGCGCATAGGGTGACATACAAGAGTGGAGGAAGATGCACACAGGTGGATTATATGTTATGTAGGAGGGCCATTTTGAAAGAGATTGGAGACTGTAAAGTGGTGACCGGAGAAAGTGTAGTTAGGCAGCATAGAATGGTGGTTTGTAGGATGACGTTGGTAATCAAGAAGAGGAGGAGGAGGAGTGTAAGGGCAGCACCAAGGATCAAATGGTGGAAATTGAAAAAGGATAATTGTAAGATGGAGTTCAGGGATGAGTTAAGGCAGGCACTGGGTGACAGGGAAGAGTTACCAAATAGCTGGGTAACTACAGCAGAGCTAGTAATGGAGACAGCTAGAAAGGTGCTTGGTATCACATCTGGACAGAGGAAGGACGACAAGGAGACATGGTGGTGGAATGAGGAAGTACAGGAGAGTATACAGAGAAAGAGGTTGGCAAAGAAGAAGTGGGATTGTCAAAGAGATGAAGAAAGTAGACAGGTGTATAAGGAGATGAGGTGCATGGCAAAGAGAGAGGTGGCGAAGGCTAAGGATAAGGCATATGAAGAGTTGTATGAAAGGCTGGACACTAAGGAGGGAGAAAAGGACCTGTACCGATTGGCTAGACAGAGGGACCGAGCTAGGAAAGATGTGCAGCAGGTAATGGTGATAAAGTATAATGAGGGAAACATACTCACAAGCGAGGAAAGTGTGTTGAGGAGATGGAAAGAGTACTTTGAGGGGATGATGAATGAAGAGAATGAGAGGGAGAGAAGGTTGGATGATGTAGGGATAGTAAATCATGAAGTACAATGGATTAGCAAGGAGGAAGTAAGGATAGCTATGAAGAGAATGAAGAATGGAAAGGCTGTTGGCCCAGATGACATACCTGTGGAAGCATGGAGGTGTTTAGGGGAAAAGGCAGTGGAGTTTTTAACCAGATTGTTTAATGAAATCTTGGAAAGTGAGAGGATACCTGAGGAATGGAGAAAAAGTGTTTTGGTACCAATTTTTAAGAATAAGGGTGATGTGCAGAGTTGTAGTAACTACAGAGGGATTCAATTGATCAGTCACAGCATGATGTTATGGGAAAGAGTAGTGGAAGCAAGGTTAAGAAGGGCACATGATGATTAGTGAACAGCAGTATGGTTTCATGCTGGGAAAGAGCACTACAGATGCGATCTTTGCTCTGAGAGTGTTGATGGAGAAGTACAGGGAATGTCAGAAGGAGTTGCATTGTGTTTTTGTAGACTTAGAAAAAGCATATGACAGGGTGCCTAGAGAGGAGTTGTGGTATTGTATGAGGAAGTCAGGAGTGTCAGAAAAGTATGTAAGAGTGGTACAGGATATGTACGAGGGTAGTGTGACAGTGGTGAGGTCTGCGGTGGAAGTGACGGATGCGTTTAAGGTGGAGGTGGGGTTACATCAAGGATCAGCTCTGAGCCCTTTCTTATTTGCAATGGTGATGGACAGGTTGACAGACAAGATCAGACAGGAGTCCCCGTGGACTATGATGTCTGCAGATGACATTGTGATCTATAGTGAGAGTAGGGAACAGGTGGAGGAGACCCTGGAGAGATGGAGATATGCTCTAGAGAGAAGAGGAATGAAGGTCAGCAGGACTAAGACAGAATATATGTGTGTGAATGAAAGGGAGGATAGAGGAATGGTGAGGATGCAAGGAGTAGAGGTGGCAAAGGTGGGTGAGTTTAAATATTTGGGGTCAATAGTTCAGAGTAACGGTGAGTGTGGAAGAGAGGTGAAGAAGAGAGTACAGGCAGGATGGAGTGGGTGGGGAAGAGTGTCAGGAGTGATTTGTGACAGACGAGTACCTGTAAGAGTGAAAGGGAAGGTCTACAAGAGGGTAGTGAGACCAGCTATGTTATATGGGTTGGAGACAGTGGCATTGACAAAAAGGCAGGAGTTTGAGCTGGATGTGGCAGAATTAAAGATGTTAAGATTTGCACTGGGTGTGACGAGGGTGGACAGGATTAGGAATAAGTATATTAGAGGGTCAGCCCAGGTTGGAAGGTTTGGAGACAAAGCCAGAGAGGCACGATTATGTTGGTTTGGACATGTGCTGAGGAGGGATGCTGAGTATACTGGGAAAAAGATGCTAAGGATGAAGCTACCAGGTAACAGGAAAAGAGGAAGGCCTAAGAAAAGGTTTATGGATGTGGTGAGAGAGGACATGCAGGTGGTTGGTGTGACAGAGCAAGATGCAGAGGACAGGAAGAAATGGAAACAGGTGATCTGCTGTGGCGACCCCTAACGGGAACAGCCAAAAGAAGATGATGATGATGAGCTAAGGATAATCATAATGCTTTCTTTAACTGCATCCAAAATATAAAAGGAAACACCCATGTGCTGAATCTATAGTGGACAGTACCTCTCATACTGAACCTGAGGAAATTGCCAACCTGCTAGCTGACAGATTTGACACAAACTTCAGCCCCTGTCCTCATCAGCCATACCCCAAAGCATACCTACCACCAGTCCTCTACCTAGTATATCCAAAGAGCAGGTTATATCCATGCTCTCCAAGGCCAAAAACAAGGCCTCTGTAGGACCAGATAGGTCCATAGGTAAGTACTAGGCTATCTGCCCGAAGGCATTTATAAGTTTAGCCAGAATGTGTTGGCTTTCACCACCCCCTTAGCTTAGTTCCCTGTGCCTCTGTCCAGCAGAGCCACTGAAGTGATTCCCCAAGGTTAACTTTCTGTTTCCCATCCACTCATCAAGATTTCTTTTGAAGAGTGTTAGCGAGGAGCTCTGCCTAATGTAGATTGGGATCTTGTTCCAGAGCATGGGAAGTCTCTGGGACAGGACTCTATCCCTCCAGCACGTTCTATTTATTGTTGTGGTGAGGTTTAGATCCCTAGAGCGTGTGGCTCACAGGGATAAGGTATTCTTTAGGTGGAGCAAGTCCATCAATTCTGCGTTGGACATGGCCTTGTATATCAGGCAGAGATCACCTCTGAGTAGGTGGTATGCAACCGAGTGCAGCTGTAATTTCTTCAGTCGAACTGCATAGGGCATCTGTTTGAGGCCAGTGATCCTCTTGGTGAGGTACTTCTGTGGTCTTTCCAGCTGTTGCAGGTGTCTTGTAAGGTACATCCCAAATGGGGCGTTGTACTCTATGAAAGGTCTGATGAGTGATGAGTAGAGGGGCACAATGACCTCTTTTGATCTGGATGCGAACCCTTTTGTGATAAGGTGGGTCACGTAGAAGGATTTTCTAACCACTTTGGCAATGTGATTATCAAAGGTGAGATTACTATCTACTTGTGTCTCCAGATACCTTATTACGTCTTCTGTATTTAGGGGACTACAACCTATGTGGTAGTTTGTGGGTACTTTGTTTTTTCCAAAGGGGATGACTATGCACTTTTTGGCATTTAGCTTGAGGCCATGATTTTGACACCAGGTATCCATCTCAGTGAGACCCTTTTGGAGGATGTCTGTGTCAGCCGGAGAGTCAATTATAGCTCTAGTTTGCAGTCGTCTGCGAACTTGGTCAGCCATAGTCCTCCTGTGCTTGTCTTTACCTCTGAGAAGTATATGCCGAACAGGAGGGGTGCTAGGACTGAGCCCTGGGGAACTCCACTTGTAACCGATTTAGAGTTGGACCTAGCTCCCACAACTCTCACCATGTGGGTTCTGTCTGTGAGCCAGTTGGCAACCCGTCTTGTGATGTAGGGGTTTATGTTCAGGCTGGTGAGCTTGTCTATAATACCAGAATGGGGAATGGTGTCAAAGGCCTTTGCAAGGTCTAGGTAGGCTGTGTGTACCACCTTTCCCTCATCTATAGCCTTGGTAACTGTCTCAAAGAAGTCCACCAGGTTTAGGAGGCATGATCTGCCCTTAACTGGGTAGGGTCCAGTGTTTGGAGGTTCCCAATGTCTCTGTTAATGAGTTCCATGATGATGCGCTCCATAGCCTTGCAGACCAAGCTAGTCAGGCTTATAGGGTGATAGTTCTTGGGGTCTGTTGTGGCTCCACCTTTGTGGAGTGGAATAACCGCTGTTGTGCACCACTCTGTGTGTACGTAGCCTGTGGAGAGGCTGAGTTTGAACAGTGTGTTTAGGTGAGGGGTTAGTTTGTCTTTGAGCTCATGTAGGACCCAGCCTGGGACACCGTCCAGTCCCATTGATGCTGTGTTTTTGGCTTTGGAGAGGGCTGTTTTAACCTGAGTGTCTGTGATTTCAGGGACTCTACATTCTTCTGGTATGGCTATGGGCCCTCTTGGGGGTGAGTGGGGGGTGAAGTTTGTGCTGAACGTGTCTGCCAGGATGTTGGCGATATCAGTCGGTTCAGTGTATTTTGTGTCATTCTGCACTAACTCCGAGCAGATCTGAGCATTGCCACTTAGATTCTTGATATAGCTAAAGAATGCCTTGTGGTTATCTTTGGAGTCCTTGGCAATTTTTCTTTCAATGCTCGCCTTGGATGATTTTATGAGGGATCGTAGTTTCTTGCTGATACTAATCAGGGATGTCTTCCCTTCTTGGAATTTTACTCTTTTCTGTACTAGTTTCCTCCTTCTATTGTATAGCTTGTTTATGGCAGGAATCCACCAGACTGGTTTCCTTTTCTTGGAGGAGTGAGTCTTGGTTTTTCTTGGGATGGCATGATCTACGCATTCTTGTAGGTGCCCGTAGAATGCATTAGTAAAGAATTTTGCAACTTGGACAGCGTTATCCTTCAGCATGGGGGCTTTCAAATTTTCCACCTCGGTCTTAAGTAACGTGAAGTTTGCTTTTGAAAAGTTTTTCACGGTGGTTTTCTTGTTTGGGGTGGGGGCGGAATGTGGATATCCAAAGTGATTTGTTTATGGTCAGATCTAACCAGTGTGGGGTTGACTGCCGGTGTGGAACACCAGTTACCCAGGTTGGTAACGACCAGGTCCAATATGTTATCACCTCTGGTAGGAGTGTTGACCACTTGAACCAGGGTGTTTGAGTTTATAAATTCTAGGAAATGTTAGGCAAGGGAGTTAGTACTTGAGTAGTTCTCCCAGTTAATGTTTGGATAATGGAAATCACCCAATATTAGGGTGTTTAGTAGGACCTTTATGTTTCCCAGTGTTTCGGAATGGGGGTCCTGGGACATGGTAGGTGATCTGTAGCAAGCTACAATTTGAACTGAATTTTTGCCCTTTGTTAGTTGCACGTTGATGATCTCTGAAGCATTGTGCTGTGCCACAAACCTGGAAGTGTGGGTATCCTTGATGAATATGGATACGCCCCCGCTTTTTGTATTTCAGTTTGGGTTCTGTGGCCGAAATGTATGGTATGAGTTGTAGCCTGGTAGTGCTGGGGTGCTCCCTGGAGCCTTAAACCAGGTTTCTGTTACTGCACATATATTGATTTTCTCCATACTGAGGAGTGCCTCTAGTGCATTCATTTTGAGGTTCAGACTTTTGGCAGTGAGTAGCACTACCCTCCGTTTTTTGTTACTTGTGCTATTTACGGTGGTAGGTTTTTCTTTTGAGCCTTGCATAAAAAAGGCACTATGGGGGTGGCAAGAGCCTTGGCCAGTATTCAAAAGCTTAAGGGTGACAGGTGCAAGCCATCTCTAGCCAAGTAGAGTGGCTTGTCGAGCATGTCATCCCAGGCGAACAGACACTGGATCCCCTTTGATTGACACCAGAATGACACCAGAAACTTAGCCAATTGTTAAAATTGAGATTTTTTTCTTTATACTGTGGTATCATTCTTGGTGAGGGCAGGACGCTACTCAGGGTCAGGGTCATACCGGCCTGGGCAACTTGATCAGAGAGCTCTTCTATGTCCCTTTTCATGTATTCCAGAGATGTATGGCTCAGGTCATTCACACCAGCATGGACAATGACAGAGTCATATTTGTACTTGTACTGTAGCGACCTGAGTGCTTGTGTTATGTGGCAGATCCTGGTGCCCGACAGGCAACTAACAGTAGCCTTCTCCTTATTCAGCCTAGTGAGTGAAACATCAGTTTGCCTGACTATAGAGTCACCTATTACTAGTATGATGGGTATGTTATTTTGCCTTAAGGGCTGTGATTGCATGTCACACTGGTTTTGTGAAGTATGTGCTTCATGGTTTGTGTTGCGGGGGTGGAGGTTGCTTGAATGTTCGCTTTGGAGGTCTCTGTTGGTTTTGCAGATTTTTATTTAGAGCCTCAGAGTATGTTTTCATGTATTTATGTGTGTTTTTTTCCAGTGCTGCTTTAATGGGTTTATGTGAGACTGGTGGTGGTGTGATGCAAATATTTCCCTTCTCCTCTTGACTGTCTGATCCAGCCTTGGGTTGAGAGAGCTTAACCTCCAGTTTGGCTGTATAATTGCATCTCTTGCATGTATTAGTGTTTGGTGGTAGGAGGAGGGGGTTGTCTGTGTACATGAGGCAGTTGTAATATTGCCTCAAAATGCCCAGATTCACCAGTTGGACTGGAGCGTACACCAGAAACTGTCCTTTGGACATGCCGGGATATGTACAGTGAACTGTTTTTTTTTTTCAATAATCATTTTTTATTATTTTTCACAACCATATTACAAATTCACACATTATATACAATATATACAAAATGCTTCCATTGGTTAATTTCACATATATATCAACCTCATGTATTGATCAAAGGTACAGCACTCACAATCAAAAGGAAAATAAAATTAAAAAAAAAAAAATCCAGCATTAACAAATCCAAGCCAACAATCTGTCTTTTCTGTACATTTTCTATCTAATCGAAGGTTGATTTAGACTATATTCTGGTTCCCGAGAAAAAGTGGATAGTAACCTCTTAAGCCAAAATAATATTAAAAATTTGCTCCCAGATTTTTATGTTGTTGATATTTTTCTTGTGATCACTAATTAACAGTTTATGCGCTAAGATGTGTTTTATTGCCAACAATCTGAAATTTTCCCACGATGTCTGGGCTGGGTTCAACCAATTTGTGGCTATATATAATTTCATTAATAGGCAAATATTCATAATTACAATCGTTTTTGATTTATTTAGATTCTCCGGGGGAATATGAAGAATCATAAACTCCCAAGAGAGTGTTGAATTTTGGTAACCCATTTTTTGTAACTGCAATTTTAATGAATTCCACAATCTATAAATGCACTTACAACTCCAGAACATGTGAAGCAAATCTGCTGTCTGATCAAAGCAATGTGGGCATATGGGTGAATTCTTCGCATCAAATTTGTGCAAAATGAGACGAGTATAGTATACATTGTTAAATATCATCAGCTGCGTAAATACCAATTTCTGAAGGGATACGGACTTTAATGTTAATTTAAATGCCTCCAATATCTTATTGTCGTCTGGGAATATCAATTTCTCTCTCCAGTAACTCGATAAAAGAATATAATTATTATACTTCCTCTCTTTTATCAATTTATATGCTGCGGTTATATATTTTCTATCCTGCAACAGCGCTTCCCATAGATTACGAGAAATGATTAAATCTTCCCCTTTCATTTCAAAGTTGTTAAAATAGTTTATAACCACGTCTTTTAGCTGTCTTACTATAATTAAATAGGAAATAGGGAGTTCTATTTCTTTTAAAATATCCTGTACTGGTACTCCTAGAAAAGGATATAAATTGAGTACAGTTAACTCCATGATTAAAGGGAATTTCTTTAGATCAATCAATTGACCACCAATTGTTAAATTTGGGTTCCTATGAAACGGTTGGAAAACCATCATATATTTTAGTAAATTTAAGGAAGCGAAAAGAGTTTGAATTGCCGTTACATAACTTTTGATGTGCTCCATTAGCTTATATTTACTCATTGTCCAATTATTTAAAAAGGGTAATGCTTTAGCATTGACTCCCACTTCATTTATATGCTTGTACATTAAGAGAACCCATTTGGGTGTCCATTTTCTATTATCACTATCGAAGTAAGACGTCTTTAAAATCCTATTGGCCTGAATCACTAAATAGTACATTTCGAAATCCGGTAATTCCAGCCCCCCCCCTTATTTTTTGGAGCCATCAATTTTTCATATGAAATTCTCGTCTTCCTAGGTTCCCAAAGAAATCTTCCCAATCTTATATGAAGCTGTTTGAAGAATGTTTTCGTAATTCTGAGTTGTGCAGCTCTAAAAATATATAACATTCTAGGAAGAACATTCATTCTTATGATAGCTGCTCTTGCCATCATCGGTAACTTCAATTTACTCCATCTTTCAAGATCCAATGTTATTTGATTTGTAGTTGACTTTACATTGTTAATAAAAAAATCTCTATTTTCAGTTGAGAAGACAATTCCCAGATATTTTATCTTTTCTTCCGTCAATACTTGTCCTATTAATGGTAGCATTGAAAAAGGTGTGGGTGTCTTTAATGGGAATATTTTAGATTTTTTAAAATTTAGCTTGTAATTGGAAATTCTCTCAAAGATTTTTATTGCAGCTAATATTTTTTCAGTATCGGAAACAGGTGTGGTACAATATATGTTTAAATCATCTGCATAGGCAGCCATCCTAACCTTTATTCCATACAGTACAGGAGAATTATAAAAAACATTTTTCTTAAGGTGTAAAAATAAAGGCTCCAAGTAAAGATTAAATAAGATGGGAGATAATGGGCAGCCTTGTCGGGTACCATTTATGATTTTTATCCTATTCGAGCATTCGTGATTTATAAATAAATTTGTGTGCATTTCTATATATTATCCTTAACATTGAGATAAACTCCTGCGGTATATTAAAATAAGGTAATGTATCAAATAAATAATCCAACTTAACCCTATCAAATGCTTTCTGAGCATCAATAATTAGGGCATACAAATTCAGGTTTTTATATTTCGCACAAGAGATTAAGGTATGGAGCGTTAAGGTATTATCCGTGATCTGCCTCCCATCCATAAACCCCGCCTGTTCCTCTGATATTATTGGGTTTATTACCTTTTTCAGCCTACTCGCCAGAATGGATGTCATGATTTTCATGTCCATATTCAAAAGTGATATAGGCCTGTAATTATCAGGATTTTTGGAATCACCTTTCTCTTTTAATATCAGAACTGTCCTTGAGGCATTAAAATGAGGATCATTAATTCTATTTAGAGTGATATAATTAAAAGTCTGTGACAATACACTGCTCAAAATCTCACTAAAAGATTTGTAGAATTCGAGGTCAAACCATCTGGGCCTGGGGCTTTGTGAGGCTTCAGTTTCTTGATTGTTTCGACACCTCCTCAACTGTAATCGGTTTGATTAAATCTCTATGAAATTCCTTGTCAATATTAGGGAAAGTGATTCTCTGTAAAAATCTTTTCTGTCTTTATCTTGCAAGAGTGTCTGCTTCTCACCATAAATCTGATTAAAAATTTTTCAAAGGTCTTCATGATATCTGCCTTGTCAGTATATGTAGTATTGTTATAGTGTATTTCAGTAATTAATCGTGTTGATTTCATCTGGTTAATAATACGAGCTAATGCTTTCGAGGGGGTTTAAATATGATTTGCATATTTAACTAAATTTCTTTGTTCATAAAGTGACAAATTTCTATTATGAAGTAAAAATAGTTCTTTTTGACATCTTAATAGCTCAGTTTCTGTCTGTTCATTATAGTCCCTCATCAAATCTTGGTCCAGTAATTGAATTTTAGTTTCTAAATCCAATTGAGTCTTCTTTTGTAATTTTTTATAATATGTAGTTTTTGTATAAATAGTCCTCTTAGCTGCATTTTAGTTGTAGCCCATTCTATATCTATTGGGTGTCTATTTTGGGAAATATTATTTAATGACTGTTTAAGTATCTCCTTGACTTCCATTAATATATCTTCCTTGGTTAGTAAATATGGGTTCAAGGACCAATTATACCCTTGAAGCCTCTTAGTATCCATATTACTACTGTTTAAGGTTAAAGTTATCTTTGAATGGTCTGAGAATTGTCTGACTTGATTAGAAACACTAGGGTCAGCTGAGATCAACACCTCTGAAATTAAGAAAAAGTCAATTCTCGACCACATTTTATGGCAGGTTGAATAATAAGTAAAATTCTCTGCTTTCCCTTGTGAGTGTATGTGTTTAAAAGGGTCATAGAGTTTGAAATCCATTTTCAATTCTTTCAATGCTACCATTGCCTGTTTATTGAACACTGAGGAAGCACCCAACTTGTCTAATTTAGGATCTTGATAAGAGTTCCAGTCACCTCCCAACACTATATAGCAATTATTGTATGACTGTAAAATGGAATAGATTGAAGCTATGAAATGATGCTGATTAACATTAGGGGCATATACACATATTAGTACTATAGGTTTATCATAACATTTGGATGTGAGAAGGACCAAACACCATCTACCCTCCTGATCCATTTTCACATCCCTAATATCTCCCTGAAAGTGATTCTTAACTAAAATTGCCACCCCTGCACTATTTGTTGTTCCTTCCACCGTCACAATCTTCCTAACCCATTTCTTATCTTTCACTGACTCCCACTGATCATTAGTCATATGCGTTTCTTGTAATAAAATACAACATGCTGATGATTTGAGAAACAAATGAAAAAACAGTTTTCTTTTTTCATGTTCTGGAGTCCTTTGACATTCCAAGATTCTATTATCCACATTTAACGTTCATTAGAAATATAACTCGATATCTAATCTCTTTGAGCAACCTTAGAATAACATAAGTTGGCATATCATCAATTGTATGGAAGCAAAACTGCCATCCTATCCCTACCCAGTGCCTACCCACTATTCCTCTGGACCAGGATGAACATAGGTTTTTTTACATTACTGGAAACCATCTGAGTAACTAATCTACTAATTCTATTATTTAACAATGAAACCCCATGCAAAAAACCTACAACAACTACTTTGTCTACAAAGCCTAATTCTGACATTCCCTACTAAACACTACTTATAGGTAACTACAGCTCTGTACATATTTATGGATATACAAATAAACTAATTGTACCCTGAGATTCTAATGTACTTCAATTCACTTTAGCTTTATATTCAGCAATAGCAAATAACATTCAATTTGTTGTTCTATACAGTATTAAATATTAGTTGACATAGAAAGCAGACAGTTATTTAACATTTCCCAACATCCTGTATATACTGAATAAAATGATCTAACTACTTTAATCTGCTTTGTTCTTCCCCTACAACTTACCTACTAACATATTAATATTGAAAACTAATGCAGTTCAAAATAAAACTATAATGGCACTTTCATTTGTAATAACCATATGTGAGTAAGAGAGGAACCAAGGGGTTAAAATAAAAAAAAAGAGAAAAAAAAAGCATGAAGGGAGCACAGCAAAAGGAGAAGAAATAAGAAAAAATGCCTTAAATTACACATAAAAAAATAACTTCTTTTATGTTCTTTTATTATTATATGCACATTGTTTAAATCTGATCAACTAACCATTTTTACATCATTTATCAGTTAGAAATAATACCACCTATCTACAGGAATAAAGGAAAGGAGTAAAGAGAAGGGAGATATAGGGAAAAAAAAGAGAAAACAAATATATATATATATAAAAAAAAACTACAGTACCTTATTCTGCCACTACACATAACCATCTCCTTTTTTAATACACAATGCATTTCCACAGCGTTTACCTGCATCACTTTGACTTCACACACTATCTTACAGTCCTTTTCCTGCAAAATAAGTCCAAACAGGTTTCTTTTTACTTCGCCACCAGTTCCTCTTTCTTCTCAGCTATTTAAACTGTAAAGGCAGTTCAATCAACTGGAACTACGAGATAAGATAAGAAAATAAAATTCCAGGCCTGCTACAAGAAACAGAACAGACAGAGGATTTTAAAGCCTCAGATTGTCATAAATGAAACATCCCATTCTCCCTGGTGCTGCAGAAAGCCAAAATGGACTGTTCACATTTCTGAAGATGGGAGAGCCTTAAAATCTTCAAAAAGTAGGTCTTGCTTCTTTCCTTGTGCTTACAGAGTATTTAATGCCATCCACAGTAAAAATTAGGTTATTAGGATATTTCATTTGAAATCTGATATTTTTGTCAATCTGAAACTTACAATATGGAGCCAGCATTTGTCTAGATTGCCTTATTTGTGTTGGTAAATCCTGTGCTATAGAAATTTTATTATTTTGCCACATTATAGATCCACCAGATTTTTAAATAGTTAACAGTACTTTGCTCACATCTTGGTAGTTCAATATTTTAACATAAACAGGTCTGGGTATATTTGAAGCTTGAGATTCTCTGTATGCTCTATGCGCCCTTTCTATGACCATCTGCTTAACAACCTCAGAGTCCTTGAGCAGTATTTCGAATATTTGTGTAATAGAAGTGATCAGGTCATTATATCGAATAGATTCTGGGATCCCTCTAATGATTATATTGTTACGTCTGGATCTTGCTTCCAAGTCCAGAATTTTATTTTGCATCATTTGAATGTCAGTTCCATGTGTCTCTGTTCTTTTAATGAGCATTAATATATTGTCTTCATTGGTAGCAATTCTAGTTTCTGCTTTCTCCATTCTTTCGAGAATCCGATTACATGTGTCACTAAATGAAAGTGTTTGAGATGTTAGCTCTTTTAAGGCATCCTGTATAGGTAGCAATGCTGATTTGATTTCTTCCATTGTGACCTGTTGATCAGATTTTGTTGATGGCCCTGTTTTTGCAGTCTCTTGCTGTTTGATAGTTTTCTGTCTCTTGATTAAAAATTCTTTCTCCGGTGATTGCAAAGCTGACAGCTTGGTTTTGGAAGTTGTAGTTTCCATATTTTTGTCCTCCTTTGACATTTCGAAATTCTGCATGAAGATTTATTTCCCAAAGAAAAGTTACAAAAGTGAGATCAATCAGTCCTTTGTTTGGTGCTCTGTTCAGAGTCAACCTGACAATCAGATCCAATCCTTCTATTACCAAGTATTTTTTTTCGATTTTTCTTTCTCAGAACCAAAAGTGACTTCTGGTCAATTAGTAATAACTGCCAATTAGTTTGTTTACTCTAAGTATAACTCCACAGGATTGATTTTTTTCTCAGGTATTTGAAGAGCTGAAGTACTGCAGTGCTTATAGAACGGCAGCCATCTTTGTTCTCCCACAGTGAACTGTTTTACTGGATGGCTGATAAGGTTGAACAGAGAGCCTTGTCCTTCTGTACAGTACAGGAGGTTCTAGTGCTAGGGTGCTTGCTATAAGTTTTGAGTAAGTGCCAGGCTGAGAAATGAGTGGCTTGAGTGCTTAAGTTGAAAGTTTGTCTAGTTCCAAGGGAAAAATTGAAGAGGAGACTTTGTGGAGCCGGGAATAGTTTTACCCTAGCTAACAGGCACTGCCCAGCTCGCAAAACTGGGCAAATATGGAATTTATAGCAGGGAAATGAAAGAGAAAGAAATTAGCTGAAAATGTCCAATAAACTACTAATTTCTGGGCTGAAACCACTCCTCCAGGGACAGACAGGCTGCTCAAAGCTCCACTCTCTCACAGGTGAATAGAGAACTTCCTTCTATCCAAGTAAGGTATGGGCAAACACAGAGATTTGTAACACAGCCCTGAATTCAGCACTAACCTGAAAATTGGACTATACTAGCTTAGAAAGGCAGGAAACAAGCATATATATATATATATATATATATATATATATATATATATATATATATATATATATATATATATATATATATATATATAAAACAATAGAAAATGAACAAACTGATTTAAGCAAGTTACCCAATTAACCAGAAAAAAGCTCAAAACTGAGCCCTGTTCCAGCAGTCTTCAACCAGACAAGTTCTAACTGCACACCCCTGCTTACTGGGGTGCAGAGGAACCTTCTCCAAAAAAGATGGCCTGGATCACTGCTCAAGTTATACAAACAAAACTAGATTCAGTAGGCCTGAATTTGGTCTATGCTACAGCAACAAGCCACACCAATTTCAGAAAGAAACAGTTCAAATAAGCAGGCAGAATAAGCCTTTGACCAGATATTCCCAGCTCAGAAGGGCAGAATCCAGCCTCTCCTCCCACAAGAGTGCAGACCACAAACCTTTGTAATGTAGAATAACTGACCTGAAGCCCAAGTGCTTAAGCCAGAACTAATATACTTTTAGAATAGCAGACACTGGGCCTTCAATCAGCAATTCCCAGCTTAGAATCCCCCCCCCCCCCAATGAGCAAATGACTATCCCAACAGCGTGTAGCCTCCCTGACATCACAGATGCACAGGTGAGAGCTGCCCTCTCCAAAGCAAAAAACACAGCATCAATGGGACCGGATGGTGTCCCGGGCTGCGTTTTACATGAGCTCCAAGAAGAACTGAACCCTCACTTAAAATCACTGTTCAGTCTCAGCCTTACAACAGGATATGTACCCAAAGAATGGCGTATAGCAACAGTGTTCCCACTCCATAAAGGTGGTGCCACAACGGACCCCGGAAACTATCGTCCCTATAAGCCTAACTAGCCTGGTCTGCAAAGCTATGGAGCGTATCATCTTGGAACTCATAAACAAAGACATCGGGAACCTCCAAACACTGGCTCCTACCTAATTCGGCTTTGTTAAGGGCAGATCTTGCCTCTTGAACCTGGTCAATTTCTTTGAAACAGTCACCAAGGCCATAGATGAAGAGAAGGTAGTCTACACAGCCTACCTTGACCTTGCAAAAGCCTTCGACACAATACCCCACTCGGGCATCATAAATAAGCTCACCAGCTTAAATATCAACCCCTATGTCACAAGATGGGTTGCAAACTGGCTTATGGATAGAACCCACATGGTCAGAGATGCAGGTGCCATGTCAGACTCTAAACCAGTTAAAAGTGGCATCCCACAAGGCTCAGTCCTGGGACCTCTCTTGTTCGGTATATATTTCTCTGAGGTACAGGCTAACACAGGAGGACTATGGCTGACAAAGTTTGCAGATGACTGCAAAGTGGGGGCTATAAGCAACTCGCCGGCTGACACAAACATCCTCAAAAAAGGTCTCACAGAGACGGATAACTGGTGCCAGAGCCATGGCCTAAAGCTAAATGCCAAAAAGTGCATAGTCATCCCCTTTGGGAAAAACAAAATGCCCACAAATTACCACATAGGTGGTAATCCATTAAGTATGGAAGAAGTAATTAGGGATTTGGGGACCCAAGTAGATTGCAATCTCTCCTTTGACAATCACATTGCCAAAGTGGTTAGAAAGACATTCTATGTAGCCCACCTTATCACGAAGGGGTTCACATCTAGATCAAGAGAGGTCATTCTGCCCCTCTACTCATCACTCATCAGGCCCATAATTGAATACAATGCCCCATTTGGGATGTACCTTACATGACACCTGCTACAACTAGAGAGACCCCAAAAGTACCTCACCAAGAGGATCAAGGGACTCAAACAGATGCCCTATGCAGTTAGGCTAAAGAAACTCCAGCTCTACTCAATTGCTTACCGCCTACTCAGAGGCGATCTGTGCCTGATGTATAAAGCCATGTCCAACCCAGAATTAATGGACATGCTCCACCTCAAAAAATCCAAATCCATCAGAACTACACGCTCCAGTGACTTAAACCTCAGCATATAAATAAATAGAACATGCTGGAGAGACAGATTCATATCCCAGAGGCTTCTCTCACTGTGGAACAAAATCCCAATCCATGTCAGACAGAGCCCCTCAATGACCCTCTTCAAGAAGAATCTTGACGTTTGGATGGGAGATCATAAATTTACCCCTGGGATCTCTTCTGTGTCACTGCTAGATAGAGGCACAGTAAACTAACCTTAAATGGGCTATCTTCTGTGACCTACTATACAGAGGCACAGTCAACTAATCTAAGAAGGGTGGCAAAAGCCAAATACACTCTGGCTAGGCTTGTAAATGCCCTAGGGCAGATAGCATAGTATCAACCTATGAACCTATAAGAAAGATGTAAGCTACCTGTCCTGCCACAGCACAGACCACAAACCTTCTTAATGTAAGACAGCCTGTATGAAGCCCAAGTGCTTAAACCAAAAGACTTAGAATAACAATTACAATTTAATCAGGCTACTACCAAGCAGTAATAAATGCAGCAGAATAAATAAAATTGAGTACTTTTAAGGAAAGCAAAATAAAGTAGGAGGAAAGACAAATACAGTAAAAGCAAATGAAAAATGTTTTTTTTTTTTTTTGTACCTTCTCAAATCTACTCTCTGTATTAAGTAGAGTAAACACTAGACTCAGAATATGAGCTCACTGTACTTGGCTAAGTGAGCAAATGAGATGGACCCAGAAGGAAGGGAGGGAGGGTGGGAAACTAACTGCAGAGAGACATAGACTCACTGTTCAGAAACACACAATTAGGAAACAGAAAAAATGAAAATGCAGTACTTTTAAAACTGCAAGTTTGTACTTAACAGAATATTAAATTCACTACTGCAAGTTTCACTTAACTTCAGCATCTAATGCAGATGTTTGTAGCCAAGCAAGTCTCTCAGGAGTTGAGCATAAAAATGATAACATCCCAAGATGCTTACTAAAAAATCTAAAACAAGACCTAGTGGAACCACTTTGCAGTCTGTTTAACCTCAGCCTGAGCACTGTTTTTTTCCAGCAGAGTGGAGAACACCAACCGTAATCCCCTTGTACAAAGGGGGTCCATCAACTAACTCCAGGATCTATAGACCCATAAGCCTAACAAGACTTATCTGCAAGGCCATGAAAATAATTATCATGGACCTTATGAAGAAGGACATAGGTGACCTTCAAACTGTTGACCCAACCCAGTTTGGCTATGTTGAGGGGAGATCATGTTTATTGAACTTAGTGGACTTCTCTAAGAATGTCACCAAAGCCCAGGATGAAGGCAACACAGTACATACTGCCTATCTTGACTTAGCCAAGGCTATTGACGCAATCCCCCACTCAGGAATCACTGAGAAATTACCCAAGCTGGGGATTAGGGGACTGAATGGAGACATGATAAAACAGCAAGCAAAGCAGAGTAGTATTGCTGGAATTGAATTCATCCTCAAGTCTTGGTGAGTTAGGTGTAACCAGTTTTTCACTAAAATCTCACCAAGACGACACTGATATATAAACTGTATTTTAATAAGCATATTTCATGGAGGTTAAAAAATAAAAAGATAGCTGGGTGCACAAGATCCAGGATAAAAAAGTGCCCAGTACGGGTAGGTGCACTGGTGCCAGGAATGGAAAAAAATGACAGTGTAGAATCCTCAATATACTTAAACATCCTCACAGTGGGGCCAAGTCAGGCAGGGAGGATTTCTCCCTGTTGTAAAAGGAAGTACTAGTCCATGAAAATCACAAAAATTGATAGGCCAGAAAAGAGCCATAAAGACAATAGAGTGGACTATTGAGGATAAGAAAAAAAATATGTATTGTTACTATTATGCAAGAAGCCCAAAATTTCCAGACAGAAGATACATAAAAAGATTAAGAAAGAAATTAGCAGAAAGAATAATACTTGCACAAGAAAAACTGTCACAAAGGAAAACGCCAAAGTCATCAATACACACACAAAAAAAGCAGCCCCAAAGATATTTGAAGAGAAATACATTCAAAGGTATCCAAATATGGAAATTTCACAATTCAAAAAATAAGATCAATAAGAGGGAATATAGAAAAAAAGATTAGTAAAGCAGAAGTTAAAGAAATAGAAGCTGAAGTTATGGAATTCCAGCGAAGTGAAGAATTTAGTGTAGAAAGCCTAACACGGGTTATATCACAGCATGATGGAACAATGAGTCCCCCAGGTAAGGAGAAACAGGAGGAACAGGAGACATCTGAAGACAGAAGTATGGACATAGGATAGAGAAAGACATTTAATATGGTGCAATATTTATGTAAAGGAGAAAGCAAAACTAAGCAGTATCAAAAGAGTAACACCAGAGGTATTTGAAGAGAAATACAGGCAAAGGCATCTGAATATGGAAAGTTTTACAATACAAAAAATAAGAAAACAAAGAGGATAAGTAGAAAAGAGGATTAGTAATGGAGAAGTTAAAGAAATAGAAACTGAGGTTATGAATTATCTGCGAAGTAAAGGATTTAGTGTAGAAAATTTAAGTTTCATAACATCACAGCAGGATAGAGCAATGGACCTCCAAATTAAGGAGAAACCAGTGAAGCAGGAAACATCTGATCAGTTGCCATATGAAGATACTTTGGAGCTTTCCATAGGAAACCAGTACAAAAGTTCAGTTCGAGTCGCACAGTAAGGGAAGGAACCAGAAACTGGCAACTCTAACACAGTCAATCAGTGTTGTGGAGTGATAGGCCAGTGAATTTCCATATGAAAGAGCAACCGATGACACAGGATGAAACTGAAGAGAATGTCTCACAGGAAGATGCTCTGGTACTTTCTATAAATGCCCACAGGAAATGTTGAACAAAGAATGTGCCCTCAGTTTAGAAGAAAATGATCTAAGGGACGAGTTGCTTGATTTAATAGAGATAGACAGACATATTAAGATCAGTGAAAGAAATAAACTAAAAAAAGCCAATAAAACCCCAAAAGTTAGAAATTTGATAAAATCAATGCAGTAATTAGGACTGTTCATAGAGAAAATGTAGAAGATATACAGATAAATATAAAGGAAAGCTACAAAAAAAGCAATTTATTGATGACCCAAAAAAGTTTTATAGAGACTTGGGAAACAAGGCAAAAGGAACCGAAGCACCGCCACAAAAGAAGAAATAGGTACATTTTGGAGAAATATCTATGAAGATCCTGTGGAACATAACAAATATGCTAAATGGATAGAAGAAGTAAAAGAAAGAAGCTTAAATGTGCAGGATATGAAATGGGATGAAATGACATCCAGAGAGACTGAAACAAAGTTAAGAAAAGCTCCTAACTGGAACCCCCCCCCCCCAGGCCCAGATGCAGTACCTAACTTCTGGCTAAAAGTATTAATATCTTTAACTAAAAATGAATGTTAGATACGGAGGAGAGAACACGGCATATAAAAGTATTCCAATAAACTCAAAACATCCAACGTGGTAAAACACAGAGTTTATTCGAGTAAGCGCTTTCACCTACTTGGCTTCTTCAGACTCGTAGACAAAATACAAACAGTTAAAACAGAACTTAAATATACACATTAGGCGGGAAATGCTAATCATGACTCCACCCAAAGCAATTAAAAATGACTCATAAATAAGTACTGTTATACTAGTAAAGCTCTACAAGCAATTCCTATTGTAAATGGCATAGAACAGTTAGGGGCCTTATAAAACATTATATATATGTGCCATCAAAACATATCATAAATATTAGGCTCGTGAGCAAAGCATAGACTACAAATAGTGCATGTAATGTCACTGTCAACTTGGTATAACATGTAATAAAGTTAAAAACATGAAAAACCAATGCAAAAACCAACTACTGGAAGGAATATCATCATCCAGTAACTATCAAGCAGGAAACTAACACAACAAACATGAAACTTATGTACCTGCTAATGTGCTTTAAGTCTTCTCATTCTCAGGAATGGTTTCACTGATAGTTTTGCATTCAACCCTGGGGGTGCATCTGATCTGAGCTTCATAATCCACATGTTCTCCCTAGCTTCTGTGTGTGTTCTTATATCTCCTCCTCTAATATTCACTTGCATCTGCTCTAAGATCCTAAAAGCAAAAACATGTGTAGGGTCAAAATCAAGGACATGTTTCGCAAGTGCGTTGCTTTTATGTCGCATTCTTATTGCATAAAGATGCTCTCGTATTCGATCTTTTAGATGTCTATTCGTTTTCCCAACATAAAATGAAAAACATTTCTGGCACGTAGCAATATATACAACATTGGTAGATAAACAATTTCCATTAGCTTTCAAATAATGCATTCACTATGTTCTATACTACTGATGCCTGGAGGATTAGGGAAGTAATCAAAGCACACTGGAATATTCTCACAGTTGACACTCAGGTTAAGGAAAGGTTAGGTGAGTTTCCACGATTCAGGTATAAAAATAAGAAAAGTCTCAAGAGGATTTTATGTGAAAGCAAAACATCTAAAGTTTCATCCTCAGGCAGTCTCAATGGTACCCATATTTGTGGTAACTGTAATTACTGTCCTTTTATTAGTAATGAAGCTACGTTTATTCACCCAGTTAGCCAGCATACTTATTATTTGAAAGCTAATGGAAATTGTTTATCTACCAATGTTGTATATATTGCTACGTGCCAGAAATGTTTTTCATTTTATGTTGGGAAAACGAATAGACATCTAAAAGATCGAATACGAGAGCATCTTTATGCAATAAGAATGCGACATAAAAGCAACGCACTTGCGAAACATGTCTTTGATTTTGACCCTACACATGTTTTTGCTTTTAGGATCTTAGAGCAGATGCAAGTGAATATTAGAGGAGGAGATATAAGAACACACACAGAAGCTAGGGAGAACATGTGGATTATGAAGCTCAGATCAGATGCACCCCCAGGGTTGAATGCAAAACTATCAGTGAAACCATTCCTGAGAATGAGAAGACTTAAAGCACATTAGTAGGTACATAAGTTTCATGTTTGTTGTGTTAGTTTCCTGCTTGATAGTCACTGGATGATGATATTCCTTCCAGTAGTTGGTTTTTGCATTGGTTTTTCATGTTTTTAACTTTATTACATGTTATACAAAGTTGACAGTGACATTACATGCACTATTTGTAGTCTATGCTTTGCTCATGAGCCTAATATTTATGATATGTTTTGATGGCACATATATATAATGTTTTATAAGGCCCCTAACTGTTCTATGCCATTTACAATAGGAATTGCTTGTAGAGCTTTACTAGTATAACAGTACATATTTATGAGTCAATTTTTAATTGCTTTGGGTGGAGTCATGATTAGCATTTCCCACCTAATGTGTATATTTAAGTTCTGTTTTAACTGTTTGTATTTTGTCTACAAGTCTGAAGAAGCCAAGTAGGTGAAAGCGCTTACTCGAATAAACTCTGTGTTTTACCACGTTGGATGTTTTGAGTTTATTGGAATACTTTTATATGCCGTGTTCTCTCCTCCGTATCTAACATTCATTTTTAGTTTACTATTTTATTTTGGATACAGTAGGAGGGGAGTTTACTCCACTTTTAGTTGTTTTTCCTTGTATTAATATCTTTACATGAAGATTTAGCCATGAGAAAGAACTATTTGTATGCACACCCCAACAGACTCCAACCTGGTTGACAACAGGAAAAACAATGCTCCTTCTAAAGAGCAAACCTGCAAGCTATCCTAAATTCTATAGACCAATTACTTGCCTTCAGACTACAAAAAGCATTTGACAGTATTCAGCATTCATGGATAAAAGATAGCTTAAAACTGTATAAGATACACTCTACATTGATTATATTACAGCAACCATGAAACAGGGGTAAACCACTTTGCAGTTAAGCCAGGATAAAGGACAAATTATTATTCTAGGGATAAAAATTCAAAGGGGGATATACCAGGGTGACTCGCTGTAACCAATGCTTTTTTTTCTTGCCTTTAACCCATTAAGCTATTTGCTTAACAGATTAAGTCACGGCTACAATTTGATTCCCAGAAAAGAGCAATATGTAAAGACTTCTCATCTTCTTTTGGGGATGATTTAAAACTGTGTAGTTCATCCAATGAAAGCACAACTGCAAGTGGTCAAAACTTTTTCAGATGATATAAGAATATCATTTGATCTTGATAAATGTGCAAAAGCAACTATAAAAGCAGGAAAGCTACAGCACCACAAATATATCAGTTTGGGACAGGGATGTGATATAAAAGAACTTGAGCAAAAGGGAGTGTATAAATATTGAGGAATTGATGAAAGATCAACAATAAAACATGAACAGATGTGAATAGATGTAGTAAGGAATATTTTAGGAGACTTAAATTAATACTGAAAACAGTGTTGATATCTAGGAACAATGCCCAAGCTATTAAACAATTTGCTCTTCCTGTCCTAATGTACAGTTTTGGAGTTATTGACTGGCCCCAAAAGTTGCTAGACAGGTAGTACAGGAAAACAAGAAGGATGCTTCATGCTTATCAAATGATTAATAAAGGTAGGTGCATACCAAGACTATATATTCCCTGTTCTGAAGGAGGTATGTCCCCCGTCTAAATTGATTACATGTATAGATCTGCAATTGTGGAACTGCATGCAGATCTGCTGACCTCACAAGATCCAAACATAGTGAAAGTTTTAAAACACAAGGTGAATAAGTCTAAGATGATTTCCCTGCTTAGTTTAGCTGAAATATATCTGCTTCAAATGGAAATGGAAATCAAACCAGAAGTAGATAAATCTCAAGCAACAATTGAATGTGCCATAAAACAAAAGAAAAAATATAAGACGAAGGATGACATGAGAAGGCAAGAAATGTGGAAAATGCATAAATATAGTTACAAGTATAGAAAACGTTTGGGACAACCTCGTGTTGATCAGGATCAAACTCAGGAATGGTTAAGGAGTGGTGAATTTAAACCAAAAGATGAAAGGTTAATGTTGGTAGCCCAAGATAGTGGACTATGTACACATTGGTTTAAAAAGTCCATTGAACATGTGGGAGAAACAGACAAATGTAGGTCTTGTAAAACAAATTGGAAGCAGTCGAACATCTTGTTGCTGGTTGTGATATACTAATGACAGAAGGACTGTATACTGAAAGGCATAATAATGTGGCAAGACTGTCGCACTGGGGTTTGCGCAAACATTATGGTATTGAAGTAGCTGCAAAACACTGGAAGTGCTAGCCACAAAGTATTATAGAAAATGATGAAGTTTATATCACATAAGATCACCCATTACCAACAGTTCAAAAACTGATGAGAGAAAACCAGATTTAGTAGTCTGTATGAAAAGAAGACAAAATTAGCATTGATCATTGAAACTGCTGCACCCAGTTACTACAGTGCCTTGCTACTAGAGAGACACAAAGTCATAAAATACCAGGATTTGCAAACAGAAATGTGGGCAATATAGAAGAAGGGTACTCAGACAGTTCCAGTAGCAGTAGGAATGATGGGTCTTATAAAAAAGAATTTACAATCGTACTTAGATATGTTACCTATACACGTAACACCATACGAATTGCAGCATTCCTTATTGGGCACATTACAGGTGCTGCAAGGAGCACTTCTGGCTAATATCAAAGATTGAAACAATACTAATTTCATGAACTTTAATCATACTTTGACTTAGGAATGGGGTCAATTCCCGTTATGGTATTAGAAACCCAAAAGACTTGGAGAAATTAAAACAAATGCAGATTAACCCATACATCATTAGATGGGGAGCTAACTGGCTCACCAACAGAATGCATACTGTCAGAGTTGGAGATTCCACCTCTACCAGTAGACCAGTTACCAGTGGCATACCCCAAGGATCTGTGCTGCGTCCTCTACTGTTTGGAATCTATTTCTTGGAAGTCCAGGTGAAAATAGATGGACTGTGGCTTACCAAGTTCACTGATGATTGCAAACTGGGCACAATCATTGAGACCCCAAATGATGTTAACATATTACAAAAAGGGCTGACACAGACAAAATGACTGGTGCCAAGCCACAGACTAAAACTAAATGCAAAAAAAGTGAATTATTATCCCTTTTGGCTAAGATGAAGTCCCTGCAAATTACAGTATTGACAGCACCCACCTAAGCTCAGTGGTGCGAGATTTGGGAACACATGTTTATAGCAATCTAAACTTTGATCTCTATGTGTCCACAGTGGAAAGGAAAACCTTCCTCATTGTGCATCTCATAAGTAAGGGCATTGCATTCCAGACTAAGGATGTTATAACTCCTCTGTACTCGACCCTCATCAAACCACTAAGAGAGTAAATGCTTCCTTTTCCAGATACCACACCAGTCACCTGCAGCAGCTGGAGAGACCACAGAGGTTTCTCACTAAAAAATTTTAAGGCCTCAAAAACATAACCTGCTATGAGACTGACAGCTCTGTCAATGTGCTCTGCATCCCACAGACTGCTGAGTGGTGACTTGTGACTGGCCTTCAGAGCAATCCTTGACCCTGCCCTAATGGAAATGCTGCACATCTGAATATATCAAATGGAACAAGAGTCACTCACTCCAGGGATCTCAACCTAGCCTGTGAGAGACAGATGTATCGATTGCCAATCCTCTGGAATAAACTCCCAATTCATATGAAGCAGAGCTCCTCAATGACATTATTCAAGCTCAAACAAGACAATTGGATGGGAAACAATAAATTCATGCTGGGGTGACACCTATGTCCATCATGGACAGGGCAGTAGGTGCTGATTATAGACTGTCTGCAAATAATGACCATCTAACCAAGGTCAGTTAGGGAACACAGGTATAACATAGCCAGGCTTGTGAAGGCCCTAGGTCTATTAGTCTAGTAAACTCCTACAAACCTTTGAACCTATTTGTTACTTGTGAGGAGATGTAGGTTCCACCTCACAGGATGCCACTGGTAATGGCACTGGAAATCCATCAGCTGAATACTCGCATTGACTGTCTATGGCATGTTTCTATGTAACTGGTAGTTGAATCAAAGCCTGATCCTGCTTACTGGGCATCTAGTAGTTGGGTCCTGCCAGGATGGTGGTCACAGAGGTTGTGAAGAAATTAGACACTGTTATTTGTGCTAGCATATCTGTCTGAGTTTTTGTATATAATTTCAGATTATCCTGCTTATTATATGCCAGCATGACTAGCTATGATATTGTAAATAAGTTCTTACATGTTGATTTACAATCTGTTTGTACAGAATGTTTTAAAGACTTGAACAGTGTCCTTTTGCATTTCTAACTGTGCATGTTTGCAAAGAGAGATTCTAAAGGCAAACTGTCTTGGATTCAGCTGATCAGCAGATGATGTCATCAAAATGTTGACAGTTGCTATGTGTTACTGTCAGAAGCTGAAAGACAGGAAGGAACTTTTAGATAACAGCTGTTGGTTGAATTTCAAACTATGAAATGGAAATTAGAACTGGAACATTGACAGTTAGGCTTGTCTATAAAATAGCCTTCTGAAGTTAGTTAAAGTCATCAGTTACAATTGTCAGTTTAACTGTGCAGTGGATACACAAAAAGGACTCACCAAGAACTGTAAGCCTGCCTTTGCTCTGTTGTAGTAATTTAGTATAGATCAGGGACAGTGTTCTTCAGTCAGATAGGAAAATTATAACTAATCAGTTAGATCGGTTAGAGTTTTTTTTCTAAATGTTGGATTTCTATCCTTCAGTATTGATTTCTTTTTCCTGGTGAATGAGCTATGTTTGTTTATTCAGAATTACTGCTGTATATCTTTAATCATTTTGTTCAATATTAAATATGTTTTATTAACTTACATTGTGGCTGGACAATCAGTGTTTTTCTTTAGAGATTTGAGAGTGCTTTAATTTGTTTTGATAATTCCCAGGGCCACTCCGAAGTCTGGCGGCTCAGGTCAAAAATAATGAAAATTAGAACTGACCCAGTAGTCAGGGACTTACTGCCACACATAGATAGTAATCTAGCCATCGAATCATGTTTCTACAGTGGTGAGGAAATCATTCTATATTGCCCAATTTATAAACAAAGGTATGGCATCTAAGTCCAAGGAAGTCATTGTTCCACTGTATTCGGCATTCATCAGACCTATCATTGAGTACAATGCCCCTTTGGTATATACCTAACCAGGCATATCCAACAGTTGGAATGTCACTAAAAGAATACATGGCGTAAGTAAAATGTCTTATGCAGACTGCCTCAAGGCCCTATACCTGTATTCTGTCTCCTACAGTCTTTTGAGGGGAGATATATACTGGCATACAGGGCATTGTCAGACCCCACTCTGATGGACCTCTTATATAGCCACAAAACAAACAGCACCAAAATTACCCATTCTAAAGACTTGCTTGCCTGTGATATAAATAGGTCCTGCTGGAGAAATAGGAATGTATCCCAAATTCTACCACGTCTATGGAACAGGCTTCCCATCCATGTGAAGCAGAGTTCCTCCCTAACCCAATTCAAGTGCAACTTGGACAATTGAATTGGAAACCAGAAATTCATCCCTGGTTTGGCACCTATGTCTCTAATGGACACAGGTAACCTGTAAATGGCTCATGTCCCAAACCCATACACTTATCAAAGGTATCAGAACTTGTCAGAGATTTGGGATGTATGGCTAAAAAGGCCCTTTGGTTATTAGCCTTGTAAACAACTATGAACCTATGAACACCCCTTTAGAAGGGAATGTAAACACTATGACTGGTGGCAGTGCATTAACTTATCATTTTGGAGAAGGGACATAGATGGAAATCTATGTTAAGCTTTCCCAGAAGTGTTTGGATGTTTGATATTTAATTTATTTAAGTGTGGGTGTATCAGAGGTCTTAAACTGGGACACATTGCTCTCAAGTGTGTGATAAGGAGTTATATTAGGGGTGGACAGAAGTATACAGTGCAGTCCCAGGCTATAGAGCATGTTCCTGTTGTGCTCTTAGGGGAAAATTATGAAATATTACTCCTGTTTAAGTGACAGTCTCACATTGGAGTCAGTAGTGAGGATTGAAGCTCCTTAGTTACTGACCCAGGATAGTGGGAGATGTCACATTAATGTTGTCAGTCCAGTGGGATATTATCTGGACATCACAGAGGTGACTAACCTCAGGCTGTGTGTGTAACTGGGCAATGCAACAGTCACCTCTCACCCTTTCTTTTCTCCAGTCATGGTGTTCCCCTTTCTTGAATCACAAACAACACCAAAGAAATATAAGGCAAAAGCCAAAAATCAACGCCAGTTCCACAGAAAGATTTAATTCAGCTTAGCGCCTCGGCATAATAGCCTTCAATGAGCATAAACTACAGAACACACCCTCTCATATAAATACTATAATCAATTAAACAATTACATTAAATTAATCAATCACACAAATATAAAAATTTAAAGAGAACAATACATATCTAGAAGAACTACTATTTATAAAATTACAAGAAACTTTTCCAATTTACTTCTAAATTTAAGCCATTAGGTAACATAGTGTTATATTTTAATATATAAATAGTTTCTTTAAATAATAAAGCATTTTTTATTAACCTATCATCACCTTTTTTAATAAAAACTTTCTCAAGAATGCAACATTCAAATACATCTACATTACTATTATGAACTTCCATAAAATGAGAAGCAATTGGACTATCTAGTATACCTCTTTTTATATCTCTAATATGTTCTTGCATTCTAGTTTTAAATTTTCTCTTTGTCTCCCCTATATAATAGAGTTTACATGGACATTTAATGCAATAAATTATACCTACAGAATTACAAGAAAAAACATTATTTGGTTTAAAAACAATACCATTAATTTTATCAAAATATAACTTCACATATTTACATGTATTACAATGGCCACAGGCAATATTGCCATATGTCTGTATATTATAATTAGCCTTATCAGTGGGGGAAATATAATAAGCTTTTATCAGTTTATCTGATACATTTTGGCCTCTCTTAAAGGCTATTTTAGGAGTATTAGGAAAAAATTTATAAAGATTTTTATCAGAAGTCAAAAATTTCCAAAAATATTTGATAATATCCCAAATTTTATTACTAAGTATATTATAAGTAGTAACAAAGTAAATATCCTAGATTTCTAGATCAGAAACTTTAAAATTATTATTCCCAGTATTATTAGTATTTTTAATATTTTTAACGTATGGCGAAAAAATTAAATCTTCTTTATTCCTATTAACCATTAATTTATTAACAGTACTATTATTATTTTTATCCAATAATTTATTAATAGATATATTTAATATCTCCATACTATAACCTCTTTTTAAAAACATAATAATACAATCATAAATATTTTTTTCTAAGTCTATTTCATTATTACATAATCTAGATAATCTGATAATTTCTCCATAAGGTAAGGCTAACAAAGTATGTGAAGGATGACAACTAGTTCCAAAAAGGAACTGATTTCCATCAGTAAATTTACGATATACAGTTGTTTGAATCCGATTACCTATCTCTCCAAATAATGAAATATCTAAATAATGAACTTTATTACCAAACTGTAGGCCATCAAAATGTAAATTAAATCTATTATTATTTAAATCTGAAAAAAAATCATAAATATGATCATAACCACCACTACAGAGAAAAATCAAATCATCTATGTAGCGGTAATAAAATAAAACATGATTTTGAAAGAATGTGTTAGTATATACATACTTTAATTCAAATTTGGCCATAAAAAGATTTGCATACATGGGGGCAAATGATGCCCCCATGGCTGTTCCTTTAATCTGGTGGTAAATAGTTTCATTAAAACTAAAAAAAATATTGGAGAGACAAAAAGAAGTTAGATCCATTATAAAATGGATAGTTGGATTATCTCCCAAAAAATAGTATAATGCTTGTAAACCATCTAAATGTTTGATGTTTGTATATAAGCTAACAACATCAACACTAACCCAAAACATATTATCTGTCCAAATAACTTCACTTATTTTATCAATAAAGTCAAAAAAGTCTCTAATATAGGACTCTAATTTCTGCACATAAGGTAACAAATGGTTATGTATGACAATGCCCATATTTTGACAAAAATAATTACTGGCCGAAACAATAGGACGACCTGGGGGATTTGCCATACTTTTATGCAGTTTCGGGAGACAGTAAAAAGTGGCCAAATTACAATCATCTATACAAAATTTTCTATCAAGGTCATGTTTAGAGAAATATCCCAATCTAACACCTTTATCTAATAAATGTATACATTCTTTCATAGCTGTTAAATAACTATCAAGATCACTCACTTCATATGTTAATGGGTCATTAAGATGTGCCATGCACATATCTAAATATTGCTTATGATTAAGTAATACTACTTTATTACCTTTATCAGATCGTTTAATTACAATATCATGTCTACTTGATAGATTTTTAAAGCATTCCACTCATTTTTTGTCATATTATACCTCTGATATCCTTTATTTGCTGAAGTCATCATCTCTTGAACAGAGAAATGCACCATTTCAGAAAACTGAATAATGGTAGAATTATTATAAGGAGGAATAAATTTGCTGTGAAAATCTATACCCACAGTATTGAGTAAAGAATAAGCTTGAAAATAGATAGTGACATCTCATCAGAGAGACAGGAATAAAAACTATCCACAGTAGTATCACTATCATTATTCCCCTCATCTAAACAAACATCATCATGAAAAGAGACTTTTTGTCATTAAAAAAATAGTATTTCAAATGAAGTTTTCTGACGAATTTAAAAATCTCTTGTTTAAGTAAATGATGTCTAGGCATAACAGTAGGAACAAATTTTAGACCCAAATTGAGTACTGATATTTCTTCATTAGATAAATTACAGCCAGAAATATTAACTACATTAGAATCATTAGTAAAGGCAGAGTTCACAAAATCAATTCCATCTACCCCTCTTAAACACTTGTTTAGATTGTCCTTCACCCGATGAAGAACCCGCATCAAAGCCTTTCTTTTTATTTCCTCTTTTGGAATTATTGCCTTCATTCTGAAAGTGTTGTTGGTGAGCTAAAGGATCTGTGGCAGCTGGAAGGGGAGGAAAATCATTATAATCAGCATCTGAGTCTGTAGTTTGACCATAACCTTCCGAAGAAGCAAACGACACAGAAAGTTGTTTTTTATTATTTGATTTTATCTGTTTATTAAAGGGGGTTTCCGTTTCCAAAGAAATGCTCACCCGTTATCATAATCTTTGATATCTCTTTTAATTTTCATTGATTTATATTGTATTTGTTCACTTTCATATCTATTAAGATTTTCTTTTAAATTAACAAAAATGTCATTGACCTTGACAGTACCAATATCTACTAACAGTCTAGAATGCATAGAATGCAATTGCCTTTGTAATTTTTGTAAAAGTAATTGCTCTCTGTCCACAAGTATCTTCACCCATTCCATTGCACAATTATGGGCCGCCGTAAGCCAGCGGTCTTTAAACATCAAATCATCTTTATCAGCATTGTCAAATGGCGTTGCAGGGCTTTTAAAAGCCCTTAAATCCCATGGGGAAATATCAAGTTCCACATATCTATTTAAACCTAATAAGTTAAAATGACAGCGTGTCTCTCGGAATAGCAATTTTTCAAACTCTTTTACAGTGTCCTGTACTTCTTGTGAAAACATTGTAGTATTAGTGCGGCCACCTAATGTACCAAAAGGATTCACAAATTTCTGCTGTCTTTCTTGAAACAATTTAGATATATAATCTGAGGTCTTATTACCATTAGGTGCCGCAGTCTCTCCTGGTTTCGTTTGATGGAAATTAGTAGCAGCAGATAAAAGCCTGCTACCTTGAAGAACTTCCAAAGTAGCCGGAGAACCCAGAACATCCGTAGGAGCCTTCGCTCTAGTCATAGCCTCAGGAATCGTCATCATCGCAGGAAGTAAACCTTGCGTATTCATAGGAACCTTTGGTCTCACCACAGCATCGGGAACCGCTGTCATCACAGGAAATGGATTATTGGACCCCACAGAGCAACCATTAACATCCAAAAATAGCGGAGCATTCATAGTACCTTCGTTACCATCATTTATTTCTGAAGTAAAGCCATCAACTGGTGGAGTAAAGTTCTCTCTGAAAACTCTTGGAGTATTAAGCAAGGAACTGGTATCCATGCTATCACGAATCACAAACAACACCAAAGAAATATAAGGCAAAAGCCAAAAATCAACGCCAGTTCCACAGAAAGATTTAATTCAGCTTAGCGCCTCGGCGTAATAGCCTTCAATGAGCATAAATTACAGAACACACCCTCTCATATAAATACTATAATCAATTAAACAATTACATTAAATTAATCAATCACACACACATAAAAATTTAAAGAGAACAATACATATCTAGAAGAACTACTATTTATAAAATTACAACAAACTTTTCCAATTTACTTCTAAATTTAAACCATTAGGTGACATAGTGTTAAACCATAGTGACATAGTGTTAAACCATTAGGTGACACAGGTAACCTGTAAATGGCTCATGTCCCAAACCCATACACTTATCAAAGGTATCAGAACTTGTCAGAGATTTGGGATGTATGGCTAAAAAGGCCCTTTGGTCATTAGCCTTGTAAACACCTATGAACCTATGAACACCCCTTTAGAAGGGAATGCAAACACTATGACTGGTGGCAGTGCATTAACTTATCATTTTGGAGAAGGGACATAGATGGAAATCTATGTTAAGCTTTCCCAGAAGTGTTTGGATGTTTGATATTTAATTTATTTAAGTGTGGGTGTATCAGAGGTCTTAAACTGGGACACATTGCTCTCAAGTGTGTGATAAGGAGTTATATTAGGGGTGGACAGAAGTATACAGTGCAGTCCCAGGCTATAGAGCATGTTCTTGTTGTGCTCTTAGGGGAAAATTATGAAATATTACTCCTGTTTAAGTGACAGTCTCACATTGGAGTCAGTAGTGAGGATTGAAGCTCCTTAGTTACTGACCCAGGATAGTGAGAGATGTCACATTAATGTTGTCAGTCCAGTGGGATATTATCTGGACATCACAGAGGTGACTAACCTCAGGCTGTGTGTGTAATTGGGCAATGCAACATTCACCTCTCACCCTTTCTTTTCTCCAGTCATGGTGTTCCCCTTTCTTGAATCACAAACAACACCAAAGAAATATAAGGCAAAAGCCAAAAATCAACGCCATTTCCACAGAAAGATTTAATTCAGCTTAGTGCCTCGGCATAATAGCCTTCAATGAGCATAAATTACAGAACACACCCTCTCATATAAATACTATAATCAATTAAACAATTACATTAAATTAATCAATCACACAAATATAAAAATTTAAAGAGAACAATACATATCTAGAAGAACTACTATTTATAAAATTACAAGAAACTTTTCCAATTTACTTCTAAATTTAAGCCATTAGGTGACATAGTGTTATATTTTAATATATAAATAGTTTCTTTAAATAATAAAGCATTTTTTATTAACCTATCATCACCTTTTATAATAAAAACTTTCTCAAGAATGCAACATTCAAATACATCTACATTACTATTATGAACTTCCATAAAATGAGAAGCAATTGGACTATCTAGTATACCTCTTTTTATATCTCTAATATGTTCTTGCATTCTAGTTTTAATTTTTCTCTTTGTCTCCCCTATATAATAGAGTTTACATGGACATTTAATGCAATAAATTATACCTACAGAATTACAAGAAAAAACATTATTTGGTTTAAAAACAATACCATTAATTTTATCAAAATATAACTTCACATATTTACATGTATTACAATGGCCACAGGCAATATTGCCATATGTCTGTATATTATAATTAGCCTTATCAGTGGGGGAAATATAATAAGCTTTTATCAGTTTATCTGATAAATTTTGGCCTCTCTTAAAGGCTATTTTAGGAGTATTAGGAAAAAATTTATAAAGATTTTTATCAGAAGTCAAAAATTTCCAAAAATATTTGATAATATCCCAAATTTTATTACTAAGTATATTATAAGTAGTAACAAAGTAAATATCCTAGATTTCTAGATCAGAAACTTTAAAATTATTATTCCCAGTATTATTAGTATTTTTAATATTTTTAACGTATGGCGAAAAAATTAAATCTTCTTTATTCCTATTAACCATTAATTTATTAACAGTACTATTATTATTTTTATCCAATAATTTATTAATAGATATATTTAATATCTCCATACTATAACTTCTTTTTAAAAACATAATAATACAATCATAAATATTTTTTTCTAAGTCTATTTCATTATTACATAATCTAGATAATCTGATAATTTCTCCATAAGGTAAGGCTAACAAAGTATGTGAAGGATGACAACTAGTTCCAAAAAGGAACTGATTTCCATCAGTAAATTTACGATATACAGTTGTTTGAATCCGATTACCTATCTCTCCAAATAATGAAATATCTAAATAATGAACTTTATTACCAAACTGTAGGCCATCAAAATGTAAATTAAATCTATTATTATTTAAATCTGAAAAAAAAAATCATAAATATGATCATAACCACCACTACAGAGAAAAATCAAATCATCTATGTAGCGGTAGTAAAATAAAACATGATTTTGAAAGAATTTGTTAGTATATACATACTCTAATTCAAATTTGGCCATAAAAAGATTTGCATACATGGGGGCAAATGATGCCCCCATGGCTGTTCCTTTAATCTGGTGGTAAATAATTTCATTAAAACTAAAAAAATTATTGGAGAGACAAAAAGAAGTTAAATCCATTATAAAATGAGTAGTTGGATTATCTCCCAAAAAATAGTGTAATGCTTGTAAACCATCTAAATGTTTGATGTTTGTATATAAACTAACAACATCAACACTAACCCAAAACATATTATCTGTCCAAATAACTTCACTTATTTTATCAATAAAGTCAAAAGAGTCTCTAATATAGGACTCTAATTTCTGCACATATGGTAACAAATGGTTATGTATGACAACACCCATATTTCGACAAAAATAATTACTGGCCGAAACAATAGGACGACCTGGGGGATTTACCATACTTTTGTGCAGTTTCGGGAGACAGTAAAAAGTGGCCAAATTACAATCATCTATACAAAATTTTCTATCAAGGTCATGTTTAGAGAAATATCCCAATCTAACACCTTTATCTAATAAATGTATACATTCTTTCATAGCTGTTAAATAACTATCAAGATCACTCACTTCATATGTTAATGGGTCATTAAGATGTGCCATACACATATCTAAATAATGCTTATGATTAAGTAATACTACTTTATTACCTTTATCAGATCGTTTAATTACAATATCATGTCTACTTGATAGATTTTTAAAGCATTCCACTCATTTTTTGTCATATTATACCTCTGATATCCTTTATTTGCTGAAGTCATCATCACTTGAACAGAGAAATGCACCATTTCAGAAAACTGAATAATGGTAGAATTATTATAAGGAGGAATAAATTTGCTGTGAAAATCTATACCCACAGTATTGAGTAAGGAATAAGCTTGAAAATATGTAGATAGTGACATCTCATCAGAGAGACAGGAATAAAAACTATCCACAGTAGTATCACTATCATTATTCCCCTAATCTAAACAAACATCATCATGAAAAGAGACTTTTTTGTCATTAAAAAAATAGTATTTCAAATGAAGTTTTCTGACGAATTTAAAAATCTCTTGTTTAAGTAAATGATGTCTAGGTATAACAGTAGGAACAAATTTTAGACCCAAATTGAGTACTGATATTTCTTCATTAGATAAATTACAGCCAGAAATATTAACTACATTAGAATCATTAGTAAAGGCAGAGTTCACAAAATCAATTCCATCTACCCCTCTTAAACACTTGTTTAGATTGTCCTTCACCAGACGAAGAACCCGCATCAAAGCCTTTCTTTTTATTTCCTCTATTGGAATTATTGCCTTCATTCTGAAAGCGTTGTTGGTGAGCTAAAGGATCTGTGGCAGCTGGAAGGGGAGGAAAATCATTATAATCAGCATCTGAGTCTGTAGTTTGACCATAACCTTCCGAAGAAGCAAACGACACAGAAAGTTGTTTTTTATTATTTGATTTTATCTGTTTATTAAAGGGGCGGGACGATGGTTTCCGTTTCCAAAGAAACGCTCACCCGTTATCATAATCTTTGATATCTCTTTTAATTTTCATTGATTTATATTGTATTTGTTCACTTTCATATCTATTAAGATTTTCTTTTAAATTAACAAAAATGTCATTGACCTTGACAGTACCAATATCTACTAACAGTCTAGAATGCATAGAATGCAATTGCCTTTGTAATTTTTGTAAAAGTAATTGCTCTCTGTCCACAAGTATCTTCACCCATTCCATTGCACAATTATGGGCCGCCGTAAGCCAGCGGTCTTTAAACATCAAATCATCTTTATCAGCATTGTCAAATGGCGTCGCAGGGCTTTTAAAAGCCCTTAAATCCCATGGGGAAATATCAAGTTCCACATATCTATTTAAACCTAATAAGTTAAAATTACAGCGTGTCTCTCGGAATAGCAATTTTTCAAACTCTTTTACAGTGTCCTGTACTTCTTGTGAAAACATTGTAGTATTAGTGCAGCCACCTAATGTACCAAAAGGATTCACAAATTTCTGCTGTCCTTCTTGAAACAATTTAGATATATAATCTGAGGTCTTATTACCATTAGGTGCCGAGGTCTCTCCTGGTTTCGTTTGATGGAAATTAGTAGCAGCAGATAAAAGCCTGCTACCTTGAAGAAGTTCCGAAGTAGCCGGAGAACCCGGAACATCCGTAGGAGCCTTCGCTCTAGTCATAGCCTCAGGAATCGTCATCATAGCAGGAAGTAAACCTTGCATATTCATAGGAACCTTCGGTCTCACCACAGCATCGGGAACCGCTGTCATCACAGGAAATGGATTATTGGACCCCACAGAGCAACCATTAACATCCAAAAATAGCGGAGCACTCATAGTACCTTCGTTACCATCATTTATTTCTGAATTAAAGCCATCAACTGGTGGAGTAAAGTTCTCTCTGAAAACTCTTGGAGTATTAAGCAAGGAACTGGTATCCATGCTATCACGAATCACAAACAACACAGAAGAAATATAAGGCAAAAGCCAAAAATCAACGCCAGTTCCACAGAAAGATTTAATTCAGCTTAGCGCCTCGGCATAATAGCCTTCAATGAGCATAAATTACAGAACACACCCTCTCATATAAATACTATAATCAATTAAACAATTACATTAAATTAATCAATCACACACACATAAAAATTTAAAGAGAACAATACATATCTAGAAGAACTACTATTTATAAAATTACAACAAACTTTTCCAATTTACTTCTAAATTTAAACCATTAGGTGACATAGTGTTAAACCATAGTGACATAGTGTTAAACCATTAGGTGACACAGGTAACCTGTAAATGGCTCATGTCCCAAACCCATACACTTTTCAAAGGTATCAGAACTTGTCAGAGATTTGGGATGTATGGCTAAAAAGGCCCTTTGGTCATTAGCCTTGTAAACACCTATGAACCTATGAACACTCCTTTAGAAGGGAATGCAAACACTATGACTGGTGGCAGTGCATTAACTTATCATTTTGGAGAAGGGACATAGATGGAAATCTATGTTAAGCTTTCCCAGAAGTGTTTGGATGTTTGATATTTAATTTATTTAACTGTGGGTGTATCAGAGGTCTTAAACTGGGACACATTGCTCTCAAGTGTGTGATAAGGAGTTATATTAGGGGTTGACAGAAGTATACAATGCAGTCCCAGGCTATAGAGCATGTTCCTGTTGAGCTCTTAGGGGAAAATTATGAAACATTACTCCTGTTTAAGTGACAGTCTCACATTGAAGTCAGTAGTGAGGATTGAAGCTCCTTAGTTACTGACCCAGGATAGTGGGAGACGTCACATTAATGTTGTCAGTCCAGTGGGATATTATCTGGACATCACAGAGGTGACTAACCTCAGGCTATGTGTGTAATTGGGCAATGCAACAATCACCTCTCACCCTTTCTTTTCTCCAGTCATGGTGTTCCCCTTTCTTGTACTTCACTTTTCTACTCAATTTGTAGGCCAATCCTTCACATTACCAGTTATCTTTCCTCTGTCTATTTCGGCCTCTAAGTTGTGTTCCCCTGTCCCATTTGTGACAACACATCTACTGTTGGTCTTCTGTCTTTTATGCTTGTTTATGTGCTCTACTACCATCAATGTACCCTCTTTCTTGCATTACCTTCTCCATGCTTCTTTACCCATCTACCCTTCTTGGATAAGTAAACTGAGCTTCTGATTCACAAAAAAAAAAATCTTCCATTGCTTCCTTAATACCATATATGTTTTCCACTTCCTGCTGTCTTTACATGCAGTCATCTGCTTGTTCGTTCCCCCTTTTCATTGTCCTATATGCCCATTTTCTTCCTACTTATTATAATAAATTAGTAAGGCTTTTGTTGTCAAGCTCTTCTCAGGATCGCAGTGTGTCATTGTGCATGTAAGCAAGATTCATTTCAAGTATGTTGCATGCATGCTACTGGGCTCATTGAGTCATGTGACTGTTACCATACAGTGCCAGTCATGATGCCACCTGTGGGATTTTTGCCAGTGCATTGCCTAATAAGTTTCACTCCATTGTGCAGTGTCACTCCTACTACATTTTTAATCAGCTTTGGGCAAAAATGCGCTTCTTTGATTGCACTGTTTTGCTGTTATGTAGATGAGTGACCGATGATTCTGAACCCCAGTCATCATAAAAAGGGCCACTGTAAATAATTTGTTTAGACTGTAGGCTGTATTAGTTTTACATGTATTAGACAGAAATCTGTGAGATACAAGGTTATGAGGCTTCATTTTATATAAGAACTAAGTATTTTTTTCACCAAGGAAACAGTTCTTTATCACACTTTGTTTCATTGTTTATTTATTTAAATTTAATCAACGTTTCATTGTTTATTTATGTACATTTAATCAATGTTTCATTGTTTATTTATTTATTTATTTACATTTAATCAATGTTGTTAACCTTTCTGGGCATTTTCAGAGAGAATGTGATATAAAACTTCCCGATTGTTAGAATATGATAAATTAATATGTTTGCTTTTTTCTATGGCATATAGAAATAAATTCTACCTGATCCAAGTTTGATTAGTGATGTGATGTGATGTGGATGCTGGAATAGTTGTGGAAATGAAGGTGGTGGTGAATGGCTTATACTGGTTCAGACATCCTTGGGGGAGGGATTTGGTGGTCTCATCAGATAATTTGCTCTTGTGCAAGCTGCATACATGACACCTGTGAGTATATGAAGCATGTAGGATCAGAAATCCTAAGCTGGTAATGGTACCATTCATGGAGCATGTGTGTAATATAGACAGAGGCAGATCATAAGATGGCTCTCTGGTGACAGAGATGTCTACATAGGCCAATAGAGGCAGGATTAGGGCAATAGCATAAGCACTGCTCACTACTGCCTGTGTCATTGTCACAACACACATTTATTCTTGGCCCTATGATCATGAATGAAATGGCAGTGGCAGTGCTGTGATGAATGGTATGCACAGGGTCTGGAATACAATGCAGGAATACATAAATACTATCAGAATGACATACAGTTTGACACTGTGCCATATATAGTATAATAAATTAACACTTTAAGAAAATGACATAGAACAATGTACTGTATGTGTAGAGATAATCCTAGAAGCAATATGAGTAACTGTGGTGCCCTGACATTAAGGTAACGGGTTCAGGTGCAATAATTAGATATGTTGCACTGAATTCAGTCATTTAATTTGCTACCAGTACAATAACTACAGTCTTTTAGGTTCAGGTACAATCATCAGGCATGTTGAAGTGAAACCAATTATTCCATTTGTTGCAAGTACAGTAATCACAATCTTTATAGTTCAATGATATAAGGATGTTTGCAGATGTTATATGCTGTGCAGCCTCAAAAACATATTTTTAGAGCAGTATGTAGCAGTCACAAATGGCGGTAAAATTATATATTTATATATATATATATATATATATATATATATATATATATATTTTTTTTTATATATATATATATATATATATATATATATATATATATATATATATATATATATATATATACTTTACCTTTATAACATCGCAGGCCAGTTCATCGACTCTGAAAATGATGAGATGAAAATGTCATAACTACAAAAGCAAAAACTCCTGGAACATTGTCTTTCCTCTCTGGGAAAGTAACCACTTCACCACCAATTAAAAAAACACATCTGTAACAGATTACAACCATCGAAGTGGGGGAGATTCACCTCCACACCACCCTACTTAAATATACTAACTCCAAGATCGCTCTACTTGGAGAAACTGCAAAATTCACCATGGTGGCCAAGTGGTTACTTTCCTAGAGAGGAAATAAGATGTTCTGGGAATTTGTGCTTCTGCTGTTATGACATTTTTGGCTCGCCATTTTTAGAGTCAATGAACTGGGCTGCGATGTTATGAAGGGAACCAAATATACACACACACACACACACACATACACATATATATATATATATATATATATATATATATATATATATATATATATATAATCCGTGGTGGTGGTGCTGCGGTAGTGTTGTCACCTCATAGTAAGACGCTGTCCAGTTTGATTCTCAGCTAGAGCGTCTTCTGTGTGGAGACATGCATGAATGGGCGTATGCGTCAGGGCTGGTAACTCGGCACGTAAAAATCAACTACCAATAATTAGCGAGTTCCGCTGTGGCAACCCCTAACCGGGAAAAGCCGAAAGATACAAACATATATATATATATATAGATAAATATACATATAGATAGATATATAGATATATAGAAATATAGATATATAAATAAATATAGATATCTATACAAAGACAGAAAGTAACAATATTGAAATTATATTAAAACATCTTGCATTTTGTGTATAATTATGACAAATGTACCTTTAATTGTGCCTTCTTCCTGGAAAATTATAATAGATTTGGTACAAAGTTAATTGTATGTATTAGTTAGTAATCAAGAAATTAATTCCTAGTAATATGATGACTAAAAAGAGGTAGCCTGGAATCAACAAATCAGAACCTAAGTTCAACAAATAGTTTCAACTTGGGATAAAGCAGGGGTTTATGGAGTTCAGCAGCCCATTTGGTGCTTCTTGTGGATATTGCCTGAGAATAAATGGAGCAGGGGAGCTCATTTGTCATTCTTTAAAGCTGAGGAGAGGGCCTTGCAGAGCCTGGAGCTGGAACTTGCTCATGAAGAGCCTGTTTACGGCACATATATCCCAGGTATTGTTGAGTTTGTCCATTTTGTAACACACCATATACACCTTACTTAATCTTTTTGAATACAGGCTTAGTTTTTTTCACTTTTCTTTCTTCTGAAACAAAGATGCAGCTTTAGGATAATTTAAACCTCCATTTTCTTAAACAAACTAGGTCTGTACAGCTGACTGCTTTAAAGTATGTTTTGTTTCTCTTTTTTACAGGTTCACTTTTCAAAAAATACTTGTCTCTGTTTAACAGCTATTTTGAATAATCTAGTAAGACTTTACTGTTAACATTTAGAATAACATTTTTTGCTGTGTATAAAATGTCTTTATCTATCTTTCTTAAAAAAAAAAATACAAGTAATCTCTGTGGTATCCCCGAAGTCTCAAAACAACCCACTAAACAAGTATAGTGGGTCCAAAAACAAAACAGTGTAAGACACTTCTCTGTGTGGAAGATTTTCAGTCCATATATCTCTAGTTATTCACTATATATTAATCAGATCAGACAATAGTAGTAGAAGTAGTGAACTTAAACTTAAGTCCAAGCAAAAAAAATATATTATTGTACAGAATTACTAAGTACTCAAAAGCAATCCAAGCAAGGCAGGCAGTCTGTTTCCATTCAAAAATCATTTATTAAGTACACAGACAAGCGATCCAAGCAAAACAAAAACAGAGTAATAGTTTCCTCACAAGTTTTCTAAATATATATACTTTTTATCAGGCAAGGGAGTGCTTTATTGTGCTGTAAAACAAAGGGTTATTGGTACACATGTTAAATTCACATCCCTTCCCCCATCAGTTTGACATTTGAGCTGGTCCTGCCTTACTTAGTAGCTGTCATAATAATATAACCCTTATGTACTTTAAATAAAATTTATAATGATGTGGTACCTCTTATTTAACCAGATTATTAAGTAGATTATTAAGTTTGTGATTTTATCCAAGGCAATATACTACATGGCTGGAAATATAGCAACCTTAGTCCATTTGGCAATCAAAATATATATATAAATATATACATATACACTTTGCATGTAAAAATCATATTTTATTTTCATAACCTATTGTCAACAAATATCACTTTCATCCTTTTAGACTTCTTCAGGTCTGTGTACAAGAACCCTAAAAACTATCTATAAAAATATTATTGTATAATTAGTTAGCATTGTTATTACACATCATTTTGAATAAAGTGGAAAAAAGAGAACCAGAAAAAGAAAAAATAATAAGAAAAAATGTATGATGATGGAACCAAAATATACATTTAAATTACAACTGATTTAAAACCAACTGGTAGAATAAAATAAAATTATCATGTAAACAATGTGGCAATTTTCTAAGTTCTGGTACACTTTTAATTGAACAGTAGTAGTTTAGTCCGGGCTTCCTAAAAGAGTTCAGCTTTAATTGCCACTTGAGTTAATGTTTCTCCAGAATATTCGGGATGTCTTCTTCAAGATCACCCATGTCTATGCGATCCAGGATCTGGAACTTAAAACCTGTGTGTCTTTTATGAAGAGAAAGTTGTTTGGCTAGTGCATTATTTTTACATTCAGATTGGATTTCTGACAGATGATATGAAATCCTACGCTTGAGTTTATTTACAGTCTTGCCCACATAGAATGCATCACATTCATTGCACTGTGCCCTGCAAATGACTTTTGTAATGTTACAGTCACCCCCTGCACTGGTCTTAATGATTTTCATAGGTTCATAGGTTCATAGGTTCATAGGTTGGTACTAGGCTATCGGCCCTAGGGCCTATGCAAGCCTAGCCATAACAATTCCCTGGATATTTCTTCCCGCAATATTTACTTCTCTGGGCCCCTGTCTAGCAGGGCGACTGACATGATCCCCGGGGTGTATTTCCTATCTCCCATCCAATCATCAAGGTTTCCTTTGAAGAGGGCCAATGAGGCGCTCTGCTTGACATGTATGGGCAGTCTATTCCAGAGTATGGGGAGTTTCTGAGTCAGGAGCCTATCCCTCCAGCATGTTTTGTTCATTGTGATGACAAGGTTTAGATCCCTGGAGCGTGTGGCTCTGAGGGATTGGAATTTCTTTAAGTGGAGCATGTCCAACAAATCAGGGTTTGACATGGCCTTGTATGTTAAGCAGAGATCGCCTCTGAGTAGACGATATGATATTTTCTTTAAATAAGGGCAACAAAACTATCACCTTGCTGTATAAATATACAAAATGTACAATTAGTTTCACATCTTTTAGTGTTTCTCTCATATGGTCTAGGTTTAAATTCAACAAAACTTGTAATGCTCCTGGCCTTCATATAAACAAAGGATAGGGCTTCACCCAAGATGTTATTCAGAAAAGGGTTTCCTGTGACAATGTCCCAGTTTTCTTCAATAACATTTTTGATACTGTGATAATCCAAAGTGTATGTCAGGATGCAGCTATTTTTTGGATTTGTTATTCTCTGTGCAATTTCTTAACATTCTAATACTGGGGAGGATGAGTGAAGGTGCTTCAGTCCTTTTCAGTTCTATAATGGGTTCTAGGATGTTTTTTAACATCTGGCTTTCATAGCCTCTCACTAGAAAACCATTCTCTAAGTTGTTCAGGTTTCTCAAAAATTGTTCCATCTCTGTGGTAATTCTAGCTAATCTATAGCCCTGGGACTTCACTACATTATACTTGTTTTTTGTAGAATGTAGACATTTACTGTGGAGTAATAAGTTAACCCTCATTGGTTTTCGGAACAGATCAGTGGTGATTATGTTATTGTTGGTGTCCTTGGAAATCTGTATATCTAAGCAAATGGTTGCAGTATAACTATGGGAAGAGGTAAACTTCAGGAAGGAGGTTGTTTGATTGAGGTAAGTGATAAAATCTCCAAGCTCCAAGGTGTCAACTTCCCACACAATAAAGATGTCATCTATAAAACGTAAACAGGATGTGATATGCTGCATTTAGTCTGTGTTGTTTAACACAAAGTCCTCCTCCCACTTGCCCAGTGCTATGTTAGCTATGCTGGGAGCCATGGCAGCCCCCATTGCTATACCAGCTTTTTGTTTGTAGTGTTTGCCATTGAAAGTAAAGAAACTGAAGTCCAGTACAAGATTAATGAGCTTGCTTAACTTTTGTAGTTGTGCCTGTGTACCTTGATTATGTTTCTTAAAAGACTCCATAGCTGCTGTTATACAGTAATTGTGAGGGAGCACTGTGTACAAGGATTCCACATCAATAGTTAATAAAATACTGTCAGCCTCCACTGTAATGCTTTTTATTTTCCTCAAAAAATCAATAGAATCTCTTATGTATGACTTAATCTTTTCTGCTAAAGGTTTCAGCAAGTAATCACGGTAAATGGCTGTGGCTTCAGTAAGGGAACCTCCACTTGTTACCACCAGTCTATAAGGTGGGTATTTTCTGTTCTTGTGTGGCTTTGGTATTCCAAAAAAGTAGGTAAACATGGGCATGGGCTCCATAAATAATTATAAAGCTTTTCAGTAATAAGTTTTTCTTCCCATAATGTGGTGAAATTAGTGTTCCATAAATCGGGTTCATATTACATTATCGAAATTCCAAAAGGTCGAACACCAGATGTTCGAACTTGGAAGATCGAAATATAATAACATAGAAACATCAGAACAGCAAATTTTTTCCCAGGGAAAAAATTTGCTGTTCTGAAAAACACACACACAACACAAGCACACCAAAAACCTTATAAACCTACGCTAAACCTTACATACACAACTACCTATGCACTAACCTTAACCCAAACCCTAACCCTAAGGTCCGTCACTATCACACACTTACCTTACCCATGCCCTAACCCTAAAGTCCATCACTATTGCACACTTACCTTACCCTCAACCTAAGCCTAAAGTCCGTAACTATCGCACACTAACCTTACCCGCGCCCTAACCCTAAAGTCCATCACTATTGCACACTTACCTTACTCACACCCTAACTTCAATGTTCACCACAATCACACACTTACCTTACCTGCACCCTATTCCCAATGTCCATCACAATCACACACTTACCTTAACCCATTCTGTAACTTTCTCACCACAATCGAGAAAATGTGAAAGCCGCAGAAACATCCAACTGAATTCTTTCCCTGGGAATGAATTCGGACTTCCGCGGCTTCAACATTTTTACCTTTTGAACTTCCAGGTTCAAACTTCGGGTGTCCGACCTTCTGAAAGTTTGATTGGGTAATAGGAATCTCCATAAATCATATGCTCTTTGTCATCCATGGTAAATAACTCATAAAATCTGTTATCCTCCAGCATGTTCTCTATCTTTTGGTTGTAGCTAGTGGTATCAGTCACAAGTATACCTCCTCCCTTGTCTGCCTTCATTACATGCCTGGATGTATCATTGCCTAGCTCAATCAATGCTTTTCTTTTTCCCTGTGTTAAGTTATACGTTTTTTCATAGGAGTTTTTTTAAGGAGTTTCCTGTTATCCATCTCACATTTCACTTCGAATGCAGCTAATGTTTGATGTAGTGGTGGACAATGGCTGCTAGGCCTTTTTATAGTTTCATCAATAGGCTTATTTTCAATGTCATTATGTTTGCCATGAAACCGTACTCTTAAGTTGAGCTTCCTCACAAGCATTTTAAGGTCTATCAGTACCTGAGCAACCTCACTCCTGCAGCTTGGTACAAAAGTAAATCCTTTGGACAACACACTTTTTTCATCTTCAATCAGTGCTTTAACAGAGTGGTTCCAGATAAGTGGAGCACCTGTTATTGTGGCACCTGTTATTGTTGTTATTGTACCTGTTATTGTGGCTGTTTCCTCCGTCTGAGCCTGGGATCTGGGTTGTAGTCGGGGTTCCAATCAGGATTGCCCAGGTATTGTATTTCCCTCACGCCTGTCCATTGTTTGGTTCTCCTGTCTCTCTGGGGGTTCGTGGATAGAGTCTAAGACCTCTGGAATTCCTCTTCTGCTTTCTGGAATCTCGGTGGGTTGTAGTAGTATTCCTCACTGTGGCTGTGGTAGGAATCTGGTACGAGGGACAAGCTCTGGGGCTCTGGTGGTGGTGGTTGTTGTTCTTGTTCTGGTACTGGTTATGGCTTTGGTATTGGAGTGGTGGTTGATGTCTGTGCTGTCTATATTGGTCTTCCTGATGAAATTGGTCTCTATGAAGGTGCTGCTGCTCCTGGTAGCTGGAGTCTCTGTGGTCCCAGTTATCGTGGTAGTCTTGTAATTCATCCTGAAGAACTCTCTGTCGGTTCTGGTTGCCTCTTTGGCTTATGTTCCTGTCCTGATCCTTCTGTGATGTCAAAGGCTTCTGCAGATTGTTGATAACCAGAGGGGACTGGGATGGTGGGGAATGAGATGTTGGGGAGGCAAACTCCTGGTGGTCCTGTATTGTGCCCCTGTCTGGTTTTGTGCAAGGATCTCACCTGGGAAAATCCCGTTGAGGTCTGCTGGCATGGTTATACTTTCCCTTATATCCCCTGTTGTAACTAAAACCTTGTCTGTTGTTGGTTCTCCTGTTGTTGTTGTTGTTGTTGTTGTTATTGTACCTCCTAATAAGTCTCCCAGGATCATCTTTGTCCAGTTGATCTCATTTCATTGTATTAATCTTTCTTTCTTTAATGGACTGCTCATATCCTTTCATTCTTTCTTTAAGCAGCTCAAATTTAGCATCTAGGTCATTGTGGTTCTTATTTTCCAATGTTGTTTTTAAAGATGTGACGTCAGCCTTTGTATCTTCTTGCACACTAAGGTTGTTCCTTACTAGAAAATTAATAAGTTTGTAGCTGGCATCCTCTAAAATATCTTCCCATTCCTTAGAAAGTGAATCATCCATACTTTCCCACATTGGTCTTTTGTTCAATCTAAGTCCCCTGGGTAGTCTCTTCTTATCTATGCTTTGTTGTAAGTAAATGTGTTCACAGTAGAGACCCTACATGCATTTCAGTTGCTTTTCTAGTTTAGAAAAAGTCTCTGAATTCATATTTTCTGGGCCCATTCTTCCCTGTCCATTTTCTGTATCTGTTTGTATCTGATCTGCTTCTGTATCATTCCAGACAGGTACAATTAGTAAGCCTTTTAGTCTATCATTATCCATTGTTTTAAAATGCTGGAATTCCACACCAATTTAGGGATCCTTTGACAGAACAAAAACCTTGGCCTCAGAAACCAAAGTATCAACAAAAAAAAAAAAAAACAAGTAATCTCTGTGGTATCCCTGAAGTCTCAAAACAACCCACTAAACAAGTATAGTGGGTCCAAAAACAAAACAGTGCAAGACACTTCTCTGTGTGGAAGATTTTCAGTCCATATATCTCTAGTTAATCACTGTATATTAATCAGATCAGACAATAGTAGTAGAAGTAGTGAACTTAAACTTGTCTTAAGTCCAAGCAAAAAAAATATATTATTGTACAGAATTATTAAGTATTCAAAAGCAATCCAAGCATGGCAGGCAGTCTGTTTCCATTCAAAAATCATTTATTAAGTACACAGACAAGCGATCCAAGCAAAACAAAAACAGAGTAATAGTTTCCTCACAAGCTTTCTAAATATATATATATATATATATATATGTATATACATTTTATCAGGCAAGGGAGTGGTTTATTGTGCTGTAAAACACAGTGTTATTAGTACACATGTTCAACTCACATCCCTTCCCCCATCAGTGTGACATTCAAGCTGGTCCTGCTCTACTTAGAAGCTCTCATAATAATATACCCAGTGAAGCAGGATACAACTGATCAGGTGCCATATGAAGATACTTTGGAGCTTTCCATAGGAAACATGTACAAAAGTTCAGTTCGAGTCGCACAGTAAGGGAAGGAACAGGAAACTGGCAACTCTAACACAGTCAATCAGTGTTGTGGAGTGATAGGCCAGTGAATTTCCATTTGAAAGAGCAACCGATGACACAGGATGAAACTGAAGAGAATGTCTCACAGGAAGATGCTCTGGTACTTTCTGTAAAATGTCCACAGGAAATGAACAAAGAATGTGCCCTCAGTTTAGAAGAAAATGATCTAAGGGAAGAGTTGCTTGATTTAATAGAGATAGACAGACATATCAAAATCAGTGAAAGAAACAAACTAAAAAAAGTCAATAAAACCCCAAAAGTTAGAAATTTGATAAAATGAATGCAGTAATTAGGACTGTTCATAGAGAAAATGTAGAAGATATACAGATAAATATAAAGGAAAACTACAGAAAAAGCAATTTATTGATGACCCAAAAAAGTTTTATAGAGACTTGGGAAACAAGGCAAAAGGAACCGAAGCACCACCACAAAAGAAGAAATAGGTACAATTTGGAGAAATATCTATGAAGATCCTGTGGAACATAACAAATATGCTAAATGGATAGAAGAAGTAAAGAAAAGAAGCTTAAATGTGCAGGATATGAAATGGGATGAAATGACATCCAGAGAGACTGAAACAAAGTTAAGAAAAGCTCCTAACTGGAACCCCCCCAGGCCCAGATGCAGTACCTAACTTCTGGCTAAAAGTATTAACATCTTTACATGAAGATTTAGATTTGGATTCAGCTGATCAGCAGATGATGTCATCGAAATGTTGACAGTTGCTATGTGTTACTGTCAGAAGCTGAAAGACAGGAAGGAACTTTTAGATAACAGCTGTTGGTTGAATTTCAAACTATGAAATGGAAATTAGAACTGGAACATTGACAGTTAGGCTTGTCTATAAAATAGCCTTCTGAAGTTAGTTAAAGTCATCAGTTACAGTTGTCAGTTTAACTGTGCAGTGGATACACAAAAAGGACTTACTAAGAACTGTAAGCCTGCCTTTGCTCTGTTGTAGTCAGATAGGAAAATTATAACTAATCAGTTAGATCGGTTAGAGTTTTTTTTCTAAATTTTGGATTTCTATCCTTCAGTATTGATTTCTTTTTCCTGGTGAATGAGCTGTTTGTTTATTCAGAATTACTGCTGTATATCTTTAATCATTTTGTTCAATATTAAATATGTTTTATTAACTTACATTGTGGCTGGACAATCAATGTTTTTCTTTAGAGATTTGAGAGTGCTTTAATTTGTTTTGATAATTCCCAGGGCCACTCCGAAAATCTGGCGGCTCAGGTCAAAAATAATGAAAATTAGAACTGACCCAGTAGTCAGGGACTTACTGCCACACATAGATAGTAATCTAGCCGTCGAATCATGTTTTTACAGTGATGAGGAAATCATTCCATATTGCACAATTTATAAACAAAGGTATGGCATCTAAGTCCAAGGAAGTCATTGTTCCACTGTATTCGGCATTCATCAGACCTATCATTGAGTACAATGCCCCCTTTGGTATGTACCTAACCAGGCATATCCAACAGTTGGAATGTCACTAAAAGAATACATGGCGTAAGTAAAATGTCTTATGCAGACTGCCTCAAGGCCCTATCCCTGTATTCTGTCTCCTACAGTCTTTTGAGGGGAGATATATACTGGCATACAGGGCATTGTCAGACCCCACTCTGATGGACCTCCTATATAGCCACAAAACAAACAGCACCAAAATTACCCATTCTAAAGACTTGCTTGCCTGTGATATAAATAGGTCCTGCTGGAGAAATAGGAATGTATCCCAAATTCTACCACTTCTATGGAACAGGCTTCCCATCCATGTGAAGCAGTGTTCCTCCCTAACCCAATTCAAGTGCAACTTGGACAATTGAATTGGAAACCAGAAATTCATCCCTGGTTTGGCACCTATGTCTCTAATGGACACAGGTAACCTGTAAATGGCTCATGTCCCAAACCCATACACTTATCAAAGGTATCAGAACTTGTCAGAGATTTGGGATGTATGGCTAAAAAGGCCCTTTGGTCATTAGCCTTGTAAACACCTATGAACCTATGAACACCCCTTTAGAAGGGAATGCAAACACTATGACTGGTGGCAGTGCATTAACTTATCATTTTGGAGAAGGGACACAGATGGAAATCTATGTTAAGCTTTCCCAGAAGTGTTTGGATGTTTGATATTTAATTTATTTAAGTGTGGGTGTATCAGAGGTCTTAAACTGGGACACATTGCTCTCAAGTGTGTGATAAGGAGTTATATTAGGGGTGGACAGAAGTATACAGTGCAGTCCCAGGCTATAGAGCATGTTCCTGTTGTGCTCTTAGGGGAAAATTATGAAATATTACTCCTGTTTAAGTGACAGTCTGACATTGGAGTCAGTAGTGAGGATTGAAGCTCCTTAGTTACTGACCCAGGATAGTGGGAGACGTCACATTAATGTTGTCAGTCCAGTGGAATATTATCTGGACATCACAAAGGTGACTAACCTCAGGCTGTGTGTGTAATTGGGCAATGCAACAGTCACCTCTCATCCTTTCTTTTCTCCAGTCATGGTGTTCCCCTTTCTTGTACTTCACTTTTCTACCCAATTTGTAGGCCAATCCTTCACATTACCAGTTATCTTTCCTCTGTCTATTTCGGCCTCTAAGTTGTGTTCCCCTGTCCCATTTGTGACAACACATCTACTGTTGGTCTTCTGTCTTTTATGCTTGTTTATGTGCTCTACTACCATCAATGTACCCTCTTTCCTGCATTACCTTCTCCGTGCTTCTTTACCCATCTACCCTTCTTGGATAAGTAAACTGAGCTTCTGATTCACAAAAAAAAAAATCTTCCATTGCTTCCTTAATACCATATATGTTTTCCATTTCCTGCTGTCTTTAAAGGCAGTCATCTGCTTGTTCGTTCCCCCTTTTCATTGTCCTATATGCCCATTTTCTTCCTACTTATTATAATAAATTAGTAAGGCTTTTGTTGTCAAGCTCTTCTCAGGATCACAGTGTGTCATTGTGCATGTAAGCAAGATTCATTTCAAGTATGTTGCATGCATGCTACTGGGCTCATTGAGCCATGTGACTGTTACCATACAGTGCCAATCATGATGCCACCTGTGGGATTTTTGCCAGTGCATTGCCTAATAAGTTTCACTCCATTGTGCAGTGTCACTCCTACTACATTTTTAATCAGCTTTGGGCAAAAATGTGCTTCTTTGATTGCACTGTTTTGCTGTTATGTAGATGAGTGACCAATGATTCTGAATCCCAGTCATCATGAAAAGGGCCACTGTAAATAGTTTGTTTAGACTGTAGGCTGTATAGGTTTTACATGTATTAGACAGAAATCTGTGAGATACAAGGTTATGAGGCTTCATTTTATATAAGAACTAAGTATTTTTTTTTACCAAGGAAACAGTTCTTTATCACACTTTGTTTCATTGTTTATTTATTTAATTATTTAGATTTAATCAATGTTTCATTTATTATTTATGTACATTTAATCAATGTTTCAGTGTTTATTTATTTATTTATTTACATTTAATCAGTGTTGTTAACCTTTCTGGGCATTTTCAGAGAGAATGTGATATAAAACTTCCCGATTGTTAGAATATGATAAATTAATATGTTTGCTTTTTTCTATGGCATATAGAGATAAATTCTACCTGATCCAAGTTTGATTAGTGATGTGATGTGGATGCTGGAATAGTTGTTGAAATGAAGGTGGTGGTGAATGGCTTATACTGGTTCAGACATCCTTGGGGGAGGGAGTTGCTGGTCTCATCAGATAATTTGCTCTTGTGCATGCTGCATACATGACACCTGTGAGTATATGAAGCATGTAGGATCAGAAATCCTAAGCTGGTAATGGTACCATTCATGGAGCATGTGTGTAATATAGACAGAGGCAGATCATAAGATGGCTCTCTGGTGACAGAGATGTCTACATAGGCCAATAGAGGCAGGATTAGGGCAATAGCATAAGCACTGCTCACTACTGCCTGTGTCATTGTCACAACACACATTTATTCTTGGCCCTATGATCATGAATGAAATGGCAGTGGCAGTGCTGTGATGAATGGTATGCACAGGGTCTGGAATACAATGCAGGAATACATAAATACTATCAGAATGACATACAGTTTGACACTGTGCCATATATAGTATAATAAATTAACACTTTAAGAAAATGACATAGAACAATGTACTGTATGTGTAGAGATAATCCTAGAAGCAATATGAGTAACTGTGGTGCCCTGACATTAAGGTAATGGGTTCAGGTGCAATAATTAGATATGTTGCACTGAATTCAGTCATTTAATTTGCTACCAGTACAATAACTACAGTCTTTTAGGTTCAGGTACAATCATTCCATTTGTTGCAAGTACAGTAATCGCAATCTTTATAGTTCAATGATATAAGGATGTTTGCAGATGTTATATGCTGTGCAGCCCCAAAAACATATTTTTAGAGCAGTATGTAGCAGTCACAAATGGCGGTAAAATTATATATTTATATATATATATATATATATATATATATATATATATATATATATATATATATACTTTACCTTCATAACATCGCAGGCCAGTTCATCGAATAGGAATTAATTTCTTGTTTACTAACTAATACATACAATTAACTTTGTACCAAATCTATTATAATTTTCCAGGAAGAAGGCACATTTAAAGGTACATTTGTCATAATTATACACAAAATGCAAGATGTTTTAATATAATTTCAATATTGTTACTTTCTGTCTTTGTATAGATATCTATATTTATTTATATATCTATATTTCTATATATCTATATATCTATCTATATGTATATTTATATATATATATATATATATATATATATATATATATGTTTGTATCTTTCGGCTTTTCCCAGTTAGGGGTTGCCACAGCGGAACTCGCTAATTATTGGTAGTTGATTTTTACGTGCCGAGTTACCAGCCCTGATGCATACGCCCATTCATGCATGACTCCACACAGAAGACGCTCTAGCTGAGAATCAAACTGGACAGCGTCTTACTATGAGGTGACAACACTACCGCAGCACCACCACCACGGATTATATATATATATATATATATATATATATATATATATATATATATATATATATATGTGTGTGTGTGTGTGTATTTGGTTCCCTTCATAACATCGCAGCCCAGTTCATCGACTCTAAAAATGGCGAGCCAAAAATGTCATAACAGCAGAAGCACAAATTCCCAGAACATCTTATTTCCTCTCTGGAAAGTAACCACTTCACCACCAATTAAAAAAACACATCTGTAACAGATTAAAACCATCGAAGTGGGGGAGATTCACCTCCACTCCACACCACCCTACTTAAAAATTCACCATGGTGGTGGTGCTGCGGTAGTGTTGTCACCTCATAGTAAGACGCTGTCCAGTTTGATTCTCAGCTAGAGCGTCTTCTGTGTGGAGACATGCATGAATGGGCGTATGCATCAGGGCTGGTAACTCGGCACGTAAAAATCAACTACCAATAATTAGCGAGTTCCGCTGTGGCAACCCCTAACCGGGAAAAGCCGAAAGATACAAACATATATATATATATATATATATATATATATATATATATATATAGATAAATATACATATAGATAGATATATAGATATATAGAAATATAGATATATAAATAAATATAGATATCTATACAAAGACAGAAAGTAACAATATTGAAATTATATTAAAACATCTTGCATTTTGTGTATAATTATGACAAATGTACCTTTAAGTGTGCCTTCTTCCTGGAAAATTATAATAGATTTGGTACAAAGTTAATTGTATGTATTAGTTAGTAATCAAGAAATTAATTCCTAGTAATATGATGACTAAAAAGAGGTATCCTGGAATCAACAAATCAGAACCTAAGTTCAACAAATAGTTTCAACTTGGGATAAAGCAGGGGTTTATGGAGTTCAGCAGCCCATTTGGTGCTTCTTGTGGATATTGGCTGAGAATAAATGGAGCAGGGGAGCTCATTTGTCATTCTTTAAAGCTGAGGAGAGGGCCTTGCAGAGCCTGGAGCTGGAACTTGCTCACGAAGAGCCTGTTTACGGCACATATATCCCAGGTATTGTTGAGTTTGTCCATTTTGTAACACACCATATACACCTTACTTAATCTTTTTGAATACAGGCTTAGTTTTTTTCACTTTTCTTTCTTCTGAAACAAAGATGCAGCTTTAGGAGAATTTAAACCTCCATTTTTTTAAACAAACTAGGTCTGTACAGCTGACTGCTTTAAAATATGTTTTGTTTCTCTTTTTTACAGGTTCACTTTTCAAAAAATACTTGTCTCTGTTTAACAGCTATTTTGAATAATCTAGTAAGACTTTACTGTTAACATTTAGAATAACATTTTTTGCTGTGTATAAAATGTCTTTATCTATCTTTCTTAAAAAAAAAAAATACAAGTAATCTCTGTGGTATCCCCGAAGTCTCAAAACAACCCACTAAACAAGTATAGTGGGTCCAAAAACAAAACAGTGTAAGACACTTCTCTGTGTGGAAGATTTTCAGTCCATATATCTCTAGTTATTCACTATATATTAATCAGATCAGACAATAGTAGTAGAAGTAGTGAACTTAAACTTAAGTCCAAGCAAAAAATATATATTATTGTACAGAATTACTAAGTACTCAAAAGCAATCCAAGCAAGGCAGGCAGTCTGTTTCCATTCAAAAATCATTTATTAAGTACACAGACAAGCGATCCAAGCAAAACAAAAACAGAGTAATAGTTTCCTCACAAGTTTTCTAAATATATATACTTTTTATCAGGCAAGGGAGTGCTTTATTGTGCTGTAAAACAAAGGGTTATTGGTACACATGTTAAATTCACATCCCTTCCCCCATCAGTTTGACATTTGAGCTGGTCCTGCCTTACTTAGTAGCTGTCATAATAATATAACCCTTATGTACTTTAAATAAAATTTATAATGATGTGGTACCTCTTATTTAACCAGATTATTAAGTAGATTATTAAGTTTGTGATTTTATCCAAGGCAATATACTACATGGCTGGAAATATAGCAACCTTAGTCCATTTGGCAATCAAAAAATATATATAAATATATACATATACACTTTGCATGTAAAAATCATATTTTATTTTCATAACCTATTGTTAGCAAATATCACTTTCATCCTTTTAGACTTCTTCAGGTCTGTGTACAAGAACCCTAAAAACTATCTATAAAAATATTATTGTATAATTAGTTAGCATTGTTACTACACATCATTTTGAATAAAGTGGAAAAAAGAGAACCAGAAAAAGAAAAAATAATAAGAAAAAAATGTATGATGATGGAACCAAAATATACACTTAAATTACAACTGATTTAAAACCAACTGGTAGAATAAAATAAAATTATCATGTAAACAATGTGTCAATTTTCTAAGTTCTGGTACACTTTTAATTGAACAGTAGTAGTTTAGTCCAGGCTTCCTAAAAGAGTTCAGCTTTAATTGCCACATGAGTTAATGTTTCTCCAGAATATTCGGGATGTCTTCTTCAAGATCACCCATGTCTATGTGATCCAGGATCTGGAACTTAAAACCTGTGTGTCTTTTATGAAGAGAAAGTTGTTTGGCTAGTGCATTATTTTTACATCCAGATTGGATTTCTGACAGATGATATGAAATCCTACGCTTGAGTTTATTTACAGTCTTGCCCACATAGAATGCATCACATTCATTGCACTGTGCCCTGCAAATGACTTTTGTAATGTTACAGTCACCCCCTGCACTGGTCTTAATGATTTTCATAGGTTCATAGGTTCATAGGTTGGTACTAGGCTATCGGCCCTAGGGCCTATGCAAGCCTAGCCATAACAATTCCCTGGATATTTCTTCCCACAATATTTACTTCTCTGGGCCCCTGTCTAGCAGGGCGACTGACATGATCCCTGGGGTGTATTTCCTATCTCCCATCCAATCATCAAGGTTTCCTTTGAAGAGGGCCAATGAGGCGCTCTGCTTGACATGTATGGGCAGTCTATTCCAGAGTATGGGGAGTTTATGAGTCAGGAACCTATCCCTCCAGCATGTTTTGTTCATTGTGATGACAAGGTTTAGATCCCTGGAGCATGTGGCTCTGAGGGATTGGAATTTCTTTAAGTGGAGCATGTCCAACAAATCAGGGTTTGATATGGCCTTGTATGTTAAGCAAAGATCGCCTCTGAGTAGACGATATGATATTTTCTTTAAATAAGAGCAACAAAACTATCACCTTGCTGTATAAATATACAAAATGTACAATTAGTTTCACATCTTTTAGTGTTTCTCTCATATGGTCTAGGTTTAAATTCAACAAAACTTGTAATGCTCCTGGCCTTCATATAAACAAAGGATAGGGCTTCACCCAAGATGTTAATCAGAAAAGGGTTTCCTTTGACAATGTCCCAGTTTTCTTCAATAACATTTTTGATACTGTGATAATCCAAAGTGTATGTCAGGATGCAGCTATTTTTTGGATTTGTTATTCTCTGTGCAATTTCTTAACATTCTAATACTGCGGAGGATGAGTGAAGGTGCTTCAGTCCTTTTCAGTTCTATAATGGGTTCTAGGATGTTTTTTAACATCTGACTTTCATAGCCTCTCACTAGAAAACCATTCTCTAAGTTGTTCAGGTTTCTCAAAAATTGTTCCATCTCTGTGGTAATTCTAGCTAATCTATAGCCCTGGGACTTCACTACATTATACTTGTTTTTTGTAGAATGTAGACATTTACTGTGGAGTAATAAGTTAACCCTCATTGGTTTTCGGAACAGATCAGTGGTGATTATGTTATTGTTGGTGTCCTTGGAAATCTGTATATCTAAGCAAATGGTTGCAGTATAACTATGGGAAGAGGTAAACTTCAGGAAGGAGGTTGTTTGATTGAGGTAAGTGATAAAATCTCCAAGCTCCAAGGTGTCAACTTCCCACACAATAAAGATGTCATCTACAAAACGTAAACAGGATGTGATATGCTGCATTTAGTCTGTGTTGTTTAACACAAAGTCCTCCCACTTGCCCAGGGCTATGTTAGCAATGCTGGGAGCCATGGCAGCCCCCATTGCTATACCAGCTTTTTGTTTGTAGTGTTTGCCATTGAAAGTAAAGAAACTGAAGTCCAGTACAAGATTAATGAGCTTGCTTAACTTTTGTAGTTGTGCCTGTGTACCTTGATTATGTTTCTTAAAAGACTCCATAGCTGCTGTTATACAGTAATTGTGAGGGAGCACTGTGTACAAGGATTCCACATCAATAGTTAATAAAATACTGTCAGCTTCCACTTAATGCTTTTTATTTTCCTCAAAAAATCAATAGAATCTCTTATGTATGACTTAATCTTTTCTGCTAAAGGTTTCAGCAAGTAATCACGGTAAATGGCTGTGGCTTCAGTAAGGGAACCTCCACTTGTTACCACCAGTCTATAAGGTGGGTATTTTCTGTTCTTGTGTGGCTTTGGTATTCCAAAAAAGTAGGTAAACATGGGCATGGGCTCCATAAATAATTATAAAGCTTTTCAGTAATAAGTTTTTCTTCCCATAATGTGGTGAAATTAGTGTTCCATAAATCGGGTTCATATTACATTATCGAAATTCCAAAAGGTCGAACACCAGATGTTCGAACTTGGAAGATCGAAATGTAATAACATAGAAACATCAGAACAGCAATTTTTTTCCCAGGGAAAAAATTTGCTGTTCTGAAAAACACACACACAACACAAGCACACCAAAAACCTTATAAACCTACGCTAAACCTTACATACACAACTACCTATGCACTAACCTTAACCCAAACCCTAACCCTAAGGTCCGTCACTATCACACACTTACCTTACCCACGCCCTAACCCTAAAGTCCGTCACTATCGCACACTAACCTTACCCGCGCCCTAACCCTAAAGTCCGTCACTATTGCACACTTACCTTACCCACACCCTAACCTCAATGTTCACCACAATCACACACTTACCTTACCCGCACCCTATTCCCAATGTCCATCACAATCACACACTTACCTTAACCCATTCTGTAACTTTCTCACCACAATCGGGAAAATGTGAAAGCCACAGAAACATCCAACTGAATTCTTTCCCTGGGAAAGAATTCGGACTTCCGCAGCTTCAACATTTTTACCTTTTGAACTTCCAGGTTCAAACTTCGGGTGTCCGACCTTCTGAAAGTTTGATTAGGTAATAGGAATCTCCATAAATCATATGCTCTTTTTATGTCATCCATGGTAAATAACTCATAAAATCTGTTATCCTCCAGCATGTTCTCTATCTTTTGGTTGTAGCTAGTGGTATCAGTCACAAAGTATACCTCCTCCCTTGTCTGCCTTCATTACATGCCTGGATGTATCATTGCCTAGCTCAATCAATGCTTTTCTTTTTCCCTGTGTTAAGTTATACGTTTTTTCATAGGAGTTTTTTTAAGGAGTTTCCTGTTATCCATCTCACATTTCACTTCGAATGCAGCTAATGTTTGATGTAGTGGTGGACAATGGCTACTTGGCCTTTTTATAGTTTCATCAATAGGCTTATTTTCAATGTCATTATGTTTGCCATGAAACTGTACTCTTAAGTTGAGCTTCCTCACAAGTATTTTAAGGTCTATCAGTACCTGAGCAACCTCACTCCTGCAGCTTGGTACAAAAGTAAATCCTTTGGGCAACACACTTTTTTCATCTTCAGTCAGTGCTTTAACAGAGTGGTTCCAGATAAGTGGAGCACCTGTTATTGTGGCACCTGTTATTGTTGTTATTGTACCTGTTATTGTGGCTGTTTCCTCCGTCTGAGCCTGGGATCTGGGTTGTAGTCGGGGTTCCAATCAGGATTGCCCAGGTATTGTATTTCTCTCACGCCTGTCCATTGTTTGGTTCTCCTGTCTCTCTGGGGGTTCGTGGATAGAGTCTAAGACCTCTGGAATTCCTCTTCTGCTTTCTGGAATCTCAGTGGGTTGTAGTAGTATTCCTCACTGTGGCTGTGGTAGGAATCTGGTACGAGGGACAAGCTCTGGGGCTCTGGTGGTGGTGGTTGTTGTTCTTGTTCTGGTACTGGTTATGGCTTTGGTATTGGTGTGGTGGTTGATGTCTGTGCTGTCTATATTGGTCTTCCTGATGAAATTGGTCTCTATGAAGGTGCTACTGCTCCTGGTAGCTGGATTCTCTGTGGTCCCAGTTGTCGTGGTAGTCTTGTAATTCATCCTGTAGAACTCTCTGTCGGTTCTGGTTGCCTCTTTGGCTTATGTTCCTGTCCTGATCCTTCTGTGATGTCAAAGGCTTCTGCAGATTGTTGATAACCAGAGGGGACTGGGATGGTGGGGAATGAGATGTTGGGGAGGCAAACTCCTGGTGGTCCTGTATTGTGCCCCTGTCTGGTTTTGTGCAGGGATCTCACCTGGGAAAATCCTGTTGAGGTCTGCTGGCATGGTTATACTTTCCCTTATATCCCCTGTTGTAACTAAAACCTTGTCTGTTGTTGGTTCTCCTGTTGTTGTTGTTGTTGTTATTGTACCTCCTAATAAGTCTCCCAGGATCATCTTTGTCCAGTTGATCTCATTTCATTGTATTAATCTTTCTTTCTTTAATGGACTGCTCATATCCTTTCATTCTTTCTTTAAGCAGCTCAAATTTAGCATCTAGGTCATCGTGGTTCTTATTTTCCAATGTTGTTTTTAAAGATGTGATGTCAGCCTTTGTATCTTCCTGCACACTAAGGTTGTTCCTTACTAGAAAATTAATAAGTTTGTAGCTGGCATCCTCTAAAATATCTTCCCATTCCTTAGAAAGTGAATCATCCATACTTTCCCACATTGGGCTTTTGTTCAATCTAAGTCCCCTGGGTAGTCTCTTCTTATCTATGCTTTGTTGTAAGTAAATGTGTTCACAGTAGAGACCCTACATGCATTTCAGTTGCTTTTCTAGTTTAGAAAAAGTCTCTGAATTCATATTTTCTGGGCCCATTCTTCCCTGTCCATTTTCTGTATCTGTTTGTATCTAATCTGCTTCTGTATCATTCCAGACAGGTACAATTAGTAAGCCTTTTATTCTATCATTATCCATTGTTTTAAAATGCTGGAATTCCACACCAATTTAGGGATCCTTCGACAGAACAAAAACCTTGGCCTCAGAAACCAAAGTATCAACAAAAAAAAAAACAAGTAATCTCTGTGGTATCCCTGAAGTCTCAAAACAACCCACTAAACAAGTATAGTGGGTCCAAAAACAAAACAGTGTAAGACACTTCTCTGTGTGGAAGATTTTCAGTCCATATATCTCTAGTTAATCACTGTATATTAATCAGATCAGACAATAGTAGTAGAAGTAGTGAACTTAAACTCGTCTTAAGTCCAAGCAAAAAAAATATATTATTGTACAGAATTATTAAGTATTCAAAAGCAATCCAAGCAAGGCAGGCAGTCTGTTTCCATTCAAAAATCATTTATTAAGTACACAGACAAGCGATCCAAGCAAAACAAAAACAGAGTACTAGTTTCCTCACAAGCTTTCTAAATATATATATATATATATATATATATATATATATATATATATATATGTATATACATTTTATCAGGCAAGGGAGTGGTTTATTGTGCTGTAAAACACAGTGTTATTAGTACACATGTTCAACTCACATCCCTTCCCCCATCAGTGTGACATTCAAGCTGGTCCTGCTCTACTTAGAAGCTCTCATAATAATATAACCCTTATGTACTTTAAATAAAATTTATAATGATGTGATACCTCTTACTTAACCAGATTATTAAGTCTGTGATTTTATCCAAGACAATATACTACATGGCTGGAAATATATTAGCCTTAGTCCATTTGGCAATTAAAAAAAAATATATAAATATATACATATACACTTTGCATGTAAAAAATCAATTGTAAAAATCATATTCTATTTTCATAACCTATTTTTAACAAAGATCGCTTTCGGCCTTCTAGACTTCTTCAGGTCTGTATGCAAGAACCCTAAAAACTATCTATAAAAATATTATTGTACAATTAGTTAGTACTGTTATAGGTTCATAGGTTCATAGGTTCATTCTAGGCTATCTGCCCTAGGGCATTTATAAGCCTAGCCAGAGTCAGTTTGGCTTTCGCCACCCATTTTAAATTAATTTTGCTATGCCCTTTTTCGAGGTTAGTATACTGTGCCTCTGTCTAACAGTGACACAGAAGTGATTCCCGGGGTAAACCTACGATCTCCCATCCACTCATCAAGATTCCTCTTGAAGAGAGTGAATGAGGGACTCTGCCTAACCTGCACTGGGATTTAGTGAAGGGAGCCTCTGGGTTATGAATCTGTCCCTCCAGCATGCCCTATTTATTTCAGTGCTGAGGTTCAAGTCTCTTGAGCGCGTAGCTCGATGGGATTTGGATTTTCTGAAGTGCAGCATGTCCATTAATTCCAGGTTGGATATGGCTTTATATGTCAGGCACAGATCGCCTCTGAGCAGGCGGTATGCCACTGAGTAGAGCTGGAGCTTCTTTAACCGGGCAACATATAGCATCTGTTTGAGCCCTTTGATCCTCTTGGTGAGGTACTTTTGGGGTCTTTCCAGTTGCTGCAGGTGTCTGGTAAGGTACATTCCCAAAAGGGGCATTGTACTCAATTACGGGCCTGATGAGGGATGAGTAAAGAGGCACAATGACCTCCCTTGATCTAGATGTGAATCCCTTCATGATTAGGTGGGCTATATAAAATGTTTTTCTAACCACTTTGGCCACGTGGTTGTCAAATGAGAGATTGCTATCAACTTGGGTCCCCAGGTCCCTAATTACTTCTTCTGTACTTAATGGATTACCACTTATGTGGTAATTTGTGGGTACTTTGTTTTTGCCAAAGGGGATGACTATACACTTTTTGGCGTTTAGCTTGAGGCCATGGCTCTGGCACCAGTTGTCTGTCTCTATGAGGCCCTTTTGGAGAATGCTTGTGTCAGCTGGAGAGTCGATTATGGCGCCCAGTTTGCAGTCATCTGCGAACTTGGTCAGCCACAGTCCTTCTGTGTTGGCCTGTACCTCTGAGAAATATATACCGAACAAGAGAGGTCCCAGGACTGAGCCTTGTGGGATGCCACTTGTAACTGGTTTGGAGTCTGACATGGCTCCAGCAATTCTAACCATGTGGGTTCTGTCCTTGAGCCAGTTTGCTACCCTAGTGACATAGGGGTTTATATTTAAGTTGGTGAGCTTATCTATAATACCCGAGTGGGGTATTGTATCGAAGGCTTTTGCGAGGTCCAGGTAGGCTGTGTGGACCACCTTCCCCTCGTCAATGGCCTTGGTGACTGTTTCAAAGAAATCAACCAGGTTTAAGAGGCAGGATCTGCCCTTAACAAAGCCGAACTGGGTAGGATCCAGTGTCTGTAGGTCCCCAATATCTTTATTTATGAGGTCCATGATGATCCTTTCCATAGCTTTGCAGACCAAGCTAGTCAGGCTTATGGGGTGATAGTTTCCAGGATCTGTTGAGGCACCAACTTTGTGGAGAGGGACCACTGTTGCTGTACGCCACTCTTTGGGTACATATCCTGTAGTAAGGCTGAGATTGAACAGTAGTTTTATGTTTGGGTTTAGCTCTTGTTGGAGTTCATGTAGGACGCAGCCTGGGACAACGTCTGGTCCCATTGATGCTGTGTTTTTTTGCTTTGGAGAAGGGCGGGTCTTACCTGAGCATCTGAGATGTCAGGGGGGCAGCACTCTGCTGGGATAGATATTTGCCCTTTTGGTGGAGAGGGGGGGAGAAGTTTGTGCTGAACCTGTCAGCTAGGATGTTGGCAATGTCTGTGGGTTCGGTGTATTTTTTGTCATTTTGGACTAATTCTGAGCATATCTGGGAATTCCTATCCAGGTTCCTAACATAACTAAAGAAAGCCTTGTGATTATCCTTAGTGTCCTGTGCAATATTTCTCTCGAAGCTGGCCTTAGACGATTTTATGAGTGCCCGTAGATTTTTGCTAATACTGATCAGAGATGCCTTCCCTTTTTGGGATTTTGCTCTATCATGTAGTACCTTCCTCCTTCTATTGTATAGTTTGTTTATGGCTGGGGTCCACCAGACAGGACTTCTGGCTTTGGAGGATTGGGTCTTGGTTTTATTTGGGATTGCATGATCCATGCATTCCTGAAGGTGTTCATAGAATGCATTTATAAAGGATTCTGTGGTCCGGGCCGTATTTTCCACAGGCCCGGGGGCTTTGAAGGATTCCACCTCGGTTTTGAGAAGTGTGAAATTTGCTTTAGAGAAGTTTTTCACTGTGGTTTTCAGGGCAGGGGGTGGAGTCGGGATGTGAATATCCAGTGAGATTAGTTTATGGTCTGATCTTACCAGTGAGGGATACACTTCTGGTCTGGAGCACAGAGTGCCCATCTTGGTGATGATCAGGTCCAGTATGTTTTCCCCTCTTGTGGGAGTGGTAACAAGTTGTTCCATAGCATTTGAGTTTATAAATTCTAGGAACCTTTGGGCTAGGGTGTTGGAGCTAGAGTAATGCTCCCAGTCTATGTTTGGGTAGTTGAAGTCGCCCAATATAATGGTGTTTATTTTCCAGTGTTCTCAGAAAGGCCGAGTGGGGTTCCTGGGTTTGGGAGGGTGGTCTGTAGCAGGCTATAAACTGGAAGGCAGTTTTACCCACAGTTAGTTGCACATGGATAGTCTCTGATGCTTCGTGCTGTGCCACCAACCTGGAGGTTTGGGTATCTTTGACGAATATTGATACTCCCCCCTCCTTTTGTGGTACGGTCCAAGTTTTGGGGCCGAAAAGCATGGTGTGAGGTATAACCTGGTAGTGCTGGGGTGCTCTCGGGAGCCTTGAACCAGGTTTCTGTTACTGCACAGATATCGATGTTCTCCATGCTAAGGAGAGTTTCGAGTGCATGCTTCTTGAGGTTTAGACTTCTGGCGTTGAGTAGCATTACTCTTAGTTTCTTATCCCTTGTGATACCTATGGAGGTGGGTTTGTCTTTTGAACCTTGCCTAAGAAAGGCACTATGGGGGTAGCAAGAGCCTTTCCCAATATCTGAAAGCCCAGGGGTGACAGCTGCAAGCCGTCCCTAGCGAAGCATCGTGGCTTGTCGAGCATTTCATCCCAGGCTGACAGGCATTGGATCCCCTTTGAATGACACCAATACTTAAACCAATTGTTGAAATTGATCATCTTGTCTTCATATTGTGGCATCATTCTTGGTGAGGGTAAGAAGCTACTCAAGGTCAGGGTCATACCAGCCTGGGCTACATGCTCAGAGAGCTCCTCTATGTCTCTTTTCATGTAGTCCAGGGAGGTACGTCTCAGGTCATTCACACCAGCATGGACAATGACTGAGTCATATTTGTACTTGCCTTGGAGTGACATGAGTGCTTGTGTTATGTGGTGGATCCTAGCGCCTGACAGGCAGCTCAGCATGACCTTCTCCTTGTTCAGCCTGGTGAGTGGGATGTTAGTGTGCCTGACGATAGAGTCACCTATTACAAGTATATCAGGTGTGTTGTTTAGCCTTAAGGGCTGTGACTGTTCGGCACACTGGCTTTGTGAGCTATGTGTTGCACTTGTTTTGTTTTGAGGTAGCGGTTGCTTGGGTGTCTGCTTTGGAGGTCTCTGCTGGTTAGGCAGATTTTTATTTAGAGCCTCCGAGTATGTTTTTGTGTGTTTATGTGTTTGGTTTGCTGTCGTGGTAGGTCTATGTGAGACTGGAATTGTAGTGAGTGTGGTTTCCTTCTCCTCCTGACTGGTTTCGCCAGTACTGAGTTGAGAGAGCTTAGCCACCAGTATGGCTATATGGTTGCATCTCTCACATGTGTTGGAATTTGTTGGGAGGAGGAGAGCGTTGTCTGTGTACATGAGGCAGTTGTAACATTGCCTCAAGATTCCCATATTCACCAGCTGGACCGGAGAGTAGATTGACAACTGACCTTTGGACATGCTAGAATAGTATTGGGAATTCCTTTATAATTGAAAAAAAAGGGCCAATGGGGAACGAGGTACTCAAGGGGAGTTTGTGAGAGTGTAGTGCTTTTAATATTTTAGTGCTGACTTATATAATTGCTTTAGTGAGCAAGTGCCAGGTAACTTAAATGCAATGTGTTACAGGTAACTTAAATGCAAAAATGACAAACAGTAACTTTCTTTCAAGTGAAAAAAGGAAATAAGTACAGTAAGCAATGCAGATATCACTAGGGATCCACAGAAGCACTGAAAAGCCGCGTTTTAGGTGGAATTAGCATTTCAGGGAAATAACAAGCAAATAAACAACAAGCATACAAATAAAGCTAGATTCAGCAGGCCTGGATCTAGTCTATGCTACAGCAAACAAGCTGTACCAATTTCAGTAAGAAACAGTTCAAACATGCAGGCACTATAAGCCTTTAACCAGAAATTCCCAGCTCAGAAGGGCAGAGTCCAGCCTCTCCTCTCACAAGAGTGCAGACCACGAACCTTCTTAATGTAAAATAACTGGCCTGAAGCCCAAGTGCTTAAACCAGAACTAATACACTTTTAGAATAACAGACACTGAGCCCTCAATCAGCGGTTCACAACTTAGAAGGATGTAAGCTACCTGTCCTGCCACCACAGTGCAGGCCACAAACCTTCTTAATGTAAAACAACTGGTCTGAAGCCTAAGTGCTTAATCCAAAAGACTTAGAATGATAGTTACACTTTAATCAAGTTACTACCAAGCAGTAATAAATACAATCGAATACTTTAAAGAATGCCTGGATTAGTGCTCAAGTTATACAAACAAAGCTAGATTCAGCAGGCTTGGATCTAGTCTATGCTACAGCAAACAAGGTGTACCAATTTCAGTAAGAAGCAGTTTAGATATGCAGGCACTATAAGCCTTTAACCAGAAATTCCCAGCTAGAAGGGCAGAGTCCAGCCTCTCCTCCCACAAGAGTGCAGACCACAAACCCTTTTAATGTAAAATAACTGGCCTGAAGCCCAAGTGCTTAAAACAGAAATAATACACTTTTAGAATAACAGACACTGAGCTCTCAATCAGCAGTTCCCAACTTAGAAGGATGTAAGCTACCTGTCCTGCCACCACAGTGCAGACCACAAACCTTCCTAATGTAAAACAACTGGTCTGAAGCCCAAGTGCTTAAACTAAAAGGCTTAGAATGAGTTACACCAAGCAGTAATAAATACAATTGAGTACTTTTAAGATGACGCAAAAGCAAAATAAAGTAGGAAGAAACACAAATACAGTAAAAGCAGATATTTTTTTTTTTTTTGAGTGAGCAAATGAGATGGGCCTAGGAGGACAGAAACAAGTGCAAATGCAGGCCTTCAAATCAGAAAGTTGAGAGAGATGGAAGACCGCCCAAACGGCCAGTAACTGCAAATTTTGGGCCAGAACCACTCCTTATGTGGTAGACAGGTTACCTAGTGCTTACCACTCCCACTGATAAGCTAGAAGGCTTCCCTCCAACACAGAAAGGCATGGGGGCTCAGAAGCTTACAAATAGTCCTGGATACAGCAAATCTGTATCTGGAACACTAATTACAGGAAAGGTAGGAAACAGGCTTACAATTTTTTTTTCAGAAAAGTAGCAAAAACAGTAGTAAAAACAATTCACTTGCAGTGCAAGCTGGCACACTTATTACACATCATTTTGAATAAAGTAGAAAAAAAGAGAACCAGAAAAAGAAAAAAATAATAAGAAAAAACGTATGATGATGGAACCAAAATATACACTTAAATTACAACTGATTTAAAATGGTATTTAAAAACAACTGGTAGAATAAAAATAAAATAAATGTAGTCATGTAAACAATGTGGCAATTTTCTAAGTTCCAGTAAACTTTTAACTGAACAGCTCAAATGTCACACTGATGGAGGAAGGGATGTGAATTTAACATGTGTACCAATAACACTTTGTTTTACAGCACAATAAACCACTCCCTTGCCTGATAAAAAGTATATATATTTAGAAAGCTTGTGAGGAAACTATTATTCTATTTTGTTTTATTTGGATTGCTTGTCTGTGTACTTAATAAAGCATTTTCGACTGGAAACAGACTGCCTGCTTTGCTTGGATTACTTTCGAATACTGAGTAATTCTGTACAATTATATATTTTTTATTATTTTTTTTTTTACTTAAGATGAGTTTAAGTTCACTTCTACTACTACTGTCTGATCTGATTAATATACAGTGATTAACTAGAGATATATGGACTGAAAATTTTCCACACAGAGAAGTTTCTTACACTGTTTTGTTTATCTATCTTTCTTAGCTATCAGCTCAATAATATGCTTGGGTTTTTCATAATCTTTTAATGGGTGAATCTTGTTAATTGATGAATTAATTTTGAATGCTATGGCTGGAGGAAGAGGATTTTGCATGAATATAATTATGTTGCTGCTTTCAAAACCCTTTTTGAGTCACAAAATATTAATATGTTACTTCATTGTTCTGTTTTGCTACAAAACATCAGTCAGTTCAACTTTATTCTTATAAGGAATGATTTCTTTTACAAAAACAGCTCTGATATTAATTGAGGTTTTTTTAAGTCATTTTAAGTGGGAGTCTTTTCTTTATTCTTTCTTATTACATTATCCACAATATTTATAATAATGGCTGTTAGTTTGCCATTTGAGTCAAAGATACATTAAGATGGCATATTCCTGCCTTGTTGTAAAGTTTCTGACAATCTCATACAACAGGCATTAATACAGAGATCCGCTTTGTTTTTTTTTTTTACTTCAGACCTGATTTTTGGGTAGAATGAAATGGAACTTTCTTTCTTTTAATCTGTTTTAACAGGATGTGTGTTTTACTGAAATGTTTAATTATGAAGAGACAGGACTGCAAGGTCAGCAGTTAAAGATTGCTTCCTTTCCTCAAAGGAATGACTGCAACTTTTTAATGTCATATAAAATAACTGAAAGTTGGAATGATTTCTAAAAAAAAAATGTCACCACAATGATTGTACCTTTAGAGTGTTACCACTGTGGTAGCTTCAGTTTAGTCTGTTCAGACTGCTGCTAAGTATGATTAAAGTCTTACAACAGGAGCTCAATGACCCATCATAGGTAAGTACTAGGCAAGCTTCCCTTGTAGGTCATTTTAACTTTCAAAGGTGAAAATCAAATTATGTACCTTGTCTCTGTGAGATAAAGACCTTAAGCAGTATGCCACACCCCAACTCCTAAGCATGCCTTAGGTGGCTTGAACCCCACTCCTTCATACACTTTTAGCAACATGCATATATTTTCATGTGCCTTGCACTGTTTTTCTCTGTCATCTGAATACATATCCCCTAAAACTTTGAAAATTAATTTGAGGATGTATGACAGGCTTGAAAAAGAAAATAAAGGTGTCAGACCTAGGCGTGCCTTTATATGGTCACACTAAACACTATTATCCTGAGATGTATTGTGCCCACTGTGATAGAGAACTGTCAAGATATTAATATTTTTTAAATAATACTTCATTGTTTACTCCATTTCAATATGCTACTTTATTTATATAGGGCACAATACTACTACCATGGTTTTCTTGGTCCTAAACTCCCGATTAACTGTAACTTATTAAAGGTCCAGCCTGTGATAATAGAAAATGGGTTGCACTGAGGTCAAACGATCTTAGAACAATGTCACTGCAAGGGATGCATTACCTATGGAACATGAAGTGCATATCAGACTTCTTTGCCTTGCTCCGGAAATTACTAGAAAAACAATACCGACACAACTGGATCTGCAGTCAGAGTCTTTGGGCTATTGGTGCCAGATATCGGGAGCCACTTTCTTAATTTGTCTAGCCTGAGTAACAACTTTTTTATAGAATATGTATGAGGAAAAGCTAAATGATTGAAGATGATTTTGTGCTGAGTTAACTCTTTGTAAATAACTTTTATTCTGAAAAATGTATGCATATAAAAACTATGTATAACTCAATGAGATGAGCAAAAAATTAAGTACATTACAGAAATCAAGTTTAAAGACAACAAGTATAGAAACTACAGAAAGCAATCACCATCATTTTGATCCTTAGCATCTTTTAACTTTGGACATTTGTCACTTGGGGAATATGTATTCAGCAACATGTAGAAATATCCCAGATTTGTCCTGGTATAGGATTTCAACATAAAACATGTTAAAACCACATTCTTAAAGACTGGACTTATTAAGCCTTAATCCCAACATGTCAAGCCTTTACAATATGGTACAGAAGTATATAATGACCTCACATTTAAAGCACACATGTACTAATGGTTATAAATCTGTATTTCATGTATTATATTAAATTGTATGGAATATTTTATTCTAGCACCACCACTGGTAGCAAAGGTTTCAAATAATAAGTTAAGAAAACTGATACTGGTTCAGTAAGAGAACCTCTTCTTGAGACATAGAGCCATTCCATGAGGTCTCAGGATCTTTGTGAATTTTTGGAAGTAAATATAAGGACTACAGCCATGGTTATTTAACAAAGAATTCCCTACAAAGTTTAAAATACTATCAGTTTCCATCTGAAATTTGTCGGTAAGATCGAACAATATTTTTTGTAATACCTACCATAATTACTGTTAAGCCTCTTCCGCATGCTTATTTTTATCTAATAACATAATCGATCTCCCTTTATCAGCTTCAATTATTACAAGTAAATTGTATTTTTGAAAGGAATTTAAACCTAACCTTTTGTCTGTCCTTTCCCTTCTGAAACAATACAGAAGGATGAAAATGAAAATCTTTAGTCTTTTCCAAAATATCAGCAATTTTATGTACTGGAGTAGTAAAATCTAGTTTTTGAAAGTGAAAATCATGAGATTTATTTTTTCTTCCAAATAATTACTTTGTTGCACATAAACAGCCTAGTTTTCATTTTTTAATTAATTTACGTCTAAAACATGTTGCAATTCTGAAATATTAGTCATAGGAATAAAAATGAAATCCTTTAGTAAGTTAACTGGATTGGTCGGTAGTGTGAAGAAATGTGAACGCATTATGTAGCAAATTATTATTCAAGAGCTGCTTATTTAATTTTAATTGCATTGCTGAAGTTAAGCTTTTTTATGTAATCAGTAATCCAGACTGATTCTAGTCCACTTCAAGGCCCAGAACAGCATACAACACAAAAGGAACCACTGCCGTTATATTAATAAGTAGTTAGAACAAGCATACCTGACATGATGTTCCAAATGAAAAGTGAGCATTTCACTCTCCTGCCAGATAACATTGTACACAGTTTTAAATCATGAAAGCATTGTTCATTAGTGTAATCAAACCTTCTTTTGTGAAGTCTATGAGACTAACTCATTGGTTGTACTCTTCAGCTATACTTCATAAATATAGACCCATTATATGCCTACAAGATGGAAGCTGCTCTACATGCTATATCCATTAGATTCTTATATATTATTGTTGATATGAACAGCTGCACAATAAAGTTCAGGACATCTTAAATTCATCACATGTATGCAACTGTATAAAATCTAGGACTGGGGATTAGATATGGCTAGAACTCCAGCTTCCTTATTAAATGTGACAATATTTATATAATTCTTGATATTATTGAAACCATACCTCTCAACCTCTTAACCATAGAAATCTGGACAAAGCATATAATAATGGGCAGACAAAGGCACAAAAATAGGGACAGATTTTAAGTATTGCTCTTACAAACTTAGAAAGCTGCTAGAATAAGAGGATTTATGTTAGCATGCATTTTCTGAAGGATATGAAATCTGAAAGTCAAATATATGTAATTTTATTTAGTGACTTCAATTCTCCATGATTTGCCAGAAAACCACAAATTTTATGAGGAACAGACCAAATATTTGAGGCAAAAATCTGGACATTCTCCAAAAACCTATACAGTTGAGAGGTATGATATTTGAAGCATGCTCTACAAAACAGTAATATATGCTAATAAATAAATGCATTATAGCACTTAAAATAATAAAAATACACTTGATCAATGTAAAAATGTAATACAAAAAAGGAGAGAGTGAAGTACACTATGCAGCACCACACCAAGGAAAGAAACTAAATACTTTCTATAAATTATATAGCAGGGCAAAACCTACTGAGGCAAAAAAAATAACTCATAGTCATGCACTGTTATCAGTGAAAAATCAGTTCAGAACCTTGGAAGTAAAATAAGCCTAAATGTGAAGGCAAATATTTAATTTTGGTAATTATCTTATGGTTCTCCTAGCTGGACCTCCACTTCTATAATAAGCTAAGGCTTGATCTAGGTATAAGTTAGTTATTGCAATCATCTGATTTAAGGAAACATGTCAGGGAGTGGTTGCATGTGGAAGCTAAACCTCTACATTGAAGTTCAAGGACTATCTGCCCAGGTGGTGTCTGGTGGAAATTTTCCCATGGTTTGTCCTCTGACAATCTCCCATGGCCAAGAAGGTACTGGTAGTGTGAAAATCATTTGAATTAAGGAAACAGCTCAGAGACTGGTATCACATGGCAACTCAGCTTCTACTTTGAAGCCTCCAGCTTATCTGTCCTGGCACCAGTGGCTCATCTTCTGACATATTTCTTTCAGCCAAAGAAGGTGCTGGTAATATAGTGTGCAAACTAAAAACTTTGATGGAAGGGAACATTTCAGGGACTGGTAGCACATGGCAGCTTGGCTTCTACACTGAAGCCCCTGGCCTATGTACACAAATTGTGTCTTGTGGAAATTTTTCAGTGGCTCATTAAGAAGATGCTGTGATTGTAGAAATCTTTTGATGTAAGGAAATGTCTCAGGAGCTGGTAGCACACAGCAGCTCACCTCCTATATTATAGCATATAGCGTATCTGTCCAGGTGGTATGCTGTGGAAATTTTCCTATGGCAAATCTTGCGACATACCTCCTTTGACTAAAGGAGATATGTGTTATCAGTTGACAAAACATTTGTTTATAGTGGTTGCAGAAATGTATTATACAGCAGGAAAATAGTGTCAGTGCTCTTCAGAACTACTTAGTGCAGCTAATTTTGTTAAACATGATGATTTTAATTTCAGATGAGGATGCCCTTGCTTGTGTTTTCCCAGTTTTATAATTAATCAGCTCCACATGCTAATGGCTTGCCTTCTCCCAGTCATTAGTGGGAAGAGCTCTGCAATAACTTACCTGCTTATTATTTTTTTTTTTGCTCTTCTCCTTTGAGATGTTTACTGATATTGTCTCTGAAGCATTTCTCTCTGCAGTCCTGAATTCAGTATATAACTTTGATAATACAAACATTGTTTGCCAAAAACCAACCAACTTTAAAAGTAATAAATCGAAATTTTAAGAGGAAACTGATATCAAGAAAGTATGTTTTGTTAGAAATGTTTAATTAAACTTTGCTCCGATCCTTTCTTGCATTCACATTTACATCCCTCTGCACTTAGGCAGGCTGACTGTCTCCTGATAAGACATGAGCTCTAGCCTGCTTTTCTCCACCTAAAAAAAGAAATCCATATATCAATAAAGTTTCCTGTACCTCACTTAGCACACATTTTTCCTGATTTCTTCTACAAGAAAACATAGAACCTAATCAACAAGCCTTCACTATCCACTCAAATTCAAAGTTTCCTCCAAATACCACACTCACATATCCTCTTCTCAATGCCTGCAGCATCAAAGTAAACTAGATTAAATCTGCTCTTTCATCTCACAGCATTACAGTGACATTCTTGCTGGCAGTGAGTGTTGCCTCAAGCATAGGTTCATAGGTTCATAGGTAGGTACCAGGCTATCGGTCCAAGGGCCTACATAAGCCTAGCCAACAAGGTTCCCTGGCTTACGCCATCCAAGAAAGTTATTTTCCTGTGCCACTGTCGAGCAGAGACACAGAAGTGATCCCCGGGGTGTATTTCCTATTTCCCATCCACTCATCAAGATTTTTCTTGAAGAGTGCTAATGAAGATCTTTGCTTGACATAGATGGGTAGCCTGTTCCAGAGTATGGGAATTCTCTGAGACAGGAATCTATCCCTCCAACATGTCCTGTTTATTGTGGTGACAAAGTTTAGGTCCCTAGAGCATATAGCTAGGAGGATTGGGATTTCTTTAGGTGTAGCATGTCCAACAGCTCTGGGTTTGACATAGCTTTATATGTCAGGCAGAGATCACCTCAGAGTAGGCGATATGCTACAGAGTAAAGCTGGAGTTTTTTGAGATGGTCAGTGTAGGGCATTTGTTTGTGGCCAGTAATCCTCTTTGTGAGGTACTTCTGTGGCCTTTACAGCAGCTGCAGATGTCTTGTGAGGTACATTCCAAAAGGGGCGTTGTACTCTATAATGGGTCTAATGAGTGTCAAGTAGAGAGGAACATTCACCTCTTTTTTCCTGGATGAGAACCCTTTTATGATGAGGTGTGCCACGTAGAAGGACTTCCTGACTACTGTGGTGATGTGACTATCAAAGGAGAGACTACTGTCCACCTGGGTCCCAAGGTCTCTTATCACACATTTGGTGTTAAGCAGATTGCTGCCTATGTGGTAGTTCATGGGTACAGAGTTTTTACCAAAGGGGATAACACTGCACTTTTTGGCATTGAGCTTGAGGCCATGTCTCTGACACCAGGCATCTGTGGCCCTTCTGTAGGATGTCCACATCATTTGGGGACTTGACTATGGCTCCTAGTTTGCAGACATCTGTAAATTTCATTAGCCAGAGGTCTTCTGTGTTAGCCTGTACTTCAGAGAAGTAGATACCAACCAGCAGAGGTCCCAGGACGGAATCCTGTGGTACTCCACTTGTCACTGCTTTGAGGTCAGATTTGGAGTCTGCAACTTTTACAGTGTGGGTTCTGTTAATGAGCCAGTTGGCTATCAATCTTGTGACGTAGGGATTTATACCTAGTTTAGTGAGTTTAGCTATAATTTCAGAATGGGGAATGGTGTTGAAAGCCTTGGTGAGGTCAAGATAGGCTGCGTGAACCACCTTACCCTCATCTACAACTTTGGTGACTGCCTCAAAGAAGTTGATCAGGTTCAGGAGGCATGATCTGCCTTTCACAAACCCGAACTGGGTGGGATCCAGAGTTTGGAGGTTACCAATGTCTTTGTTTATGAGTTCCATGATGATACGTTCCATGACCTTGCAGTCCAGGCTCGTCAGGTTAATAGGATGATAGTTCCCAGGATCAGTGATGGCTCCCCCTTTGTGGAGTGGGATAACTGTTGCTGTGTGCCATTCAGTGGGCACAAAGCCTGACGTGAGACTATGATTGAACATGGTGCTTAGATGGGGAGCCAATTAGTTCTGAAGTTCATGTAAAACGCAACCTGGGATGTTGTCCAGTCTCATGGATGCTGTGTTTTTGGTTTTAGAGAGTGCAGCTTTTACCTGCATAGATGTGATTACAGGGACTCTGCATTCTTCCTGTATAGATATGGGCCCTTTAGGGGGTGAGGGGGGGGGGTAAAGTTAGCACTGAACCTATCTGCCAGGATGTTGGCAATATCAGTTGGTTCTGTAATTTTCGTGCCCTTGTGCTGTAACACAGAGCAGATCTGGGTGCTGCCATTGAGATTCTTGACATAGCTATAGCATGCTTAGTAGATGTCCTTAGAATTAGTGGTGATTTTGTTTTCGTAGCTAGCTTTGGAGGATCTTATAAGGGGTCTCAGCTTCTTACTGAGGCTGATCAGGGAGCTCCTCCACTCATGGGATTTTACTCTCTTTTGCAACAGTTTCTTCCTTCTGTTGTACAGTTTGTTTATGGTAGGGGACCACCAGATTGGCTTCCTTTTTTTGGAGGATAGCATCTTGGCTCTGTTTGGGATAGCACAATCCATGCACTCGTGCAAGTGCTTATAGAGTTCATTTGTGTAGGATTTAGCAGTCATAACTGTATTGTCCATCTGCGTGGGTGTCATGAAGTTCACCCCTTCTGTCTTAAGAAGCATAAAGTTGGCTTTGGAGAAATTTTTTACCGTGGTTTTCTTAATGGGGGTTGCGGGTGGGATGTGGATATCAAGGGTGATTAACTTATAGTTGCATCGGACCAACAAGGAGTTGACTTCAGGTGTGGAACAGCGGTCACTCATGTTGGTAATGACTAGGTCTAGGATATTGTTGCCCCTGGTGGGGGTGTGGATAAGTTGATCCAGAGCATTGGAGTTTATGAATTCCAGAAAGCGTTGAGCTAATGAGTTGGTACACGAGTAGTTGAAGTCGCCCTTTATTAGGGTGTTTGGTTGAACCCTAATATTTTCCAGTACATCAAGAAAAGAGGAGTGGGATTCCTGGGGCATGGTGGGGGATCTGTAGCAAGCTACAATTTGGATTGCAATTTTGCCCTGAGTTAGTTGCACTTGGATAACCTTGGATGCATTATGTTGAGCAACTCGCCTGGAGGTGTGGATATCCTTAATGAATATGGACACACCTCCGCCTTTGGTGTTTTGGTCCATGTTACATGGCTGAAAAGTGTGGTATGAATTATAGCCTGGTAGTGCAGGGGTGCTCTCTGGAGCCTTGAGCCAGGACTCAGTCACTCCACAGATATCGATGTTCTCCATTTTAAGGAGTGCCTCGAGTGAGTGCATTTTGAAATTTAGACATCTAGCATTGAGTAGCATTACCCTCAGTTTTTGCTTGCCTGTTCCTGCTACAGTGGTGAATTTGTCATTTGAACCTTGCCTAAAAAAGGCACTATAGGGACAGCAAGAGCATTAGCCAGTATCCGGAATCCCAGGGGCGATAGGTGCAGGCCATCTGTGGCAAAGCATCATGGTCTGTCAACCATGTCATCCCAAGCAGACATACCGGATCCCCTTAGAATGACACCAGAAGCTTAGCCAGTTGTTGAAGTCAATCATTTTGTCCTTGTACTGCGGTATCATTCTGGGTGATGGCAGAATGCTACTCAGGGCTAGGGTCATACATGCCTGGGCTACAAGATCGGAGAGCTCTTTCATGTCTCTTTTCATGTAGCCCAGGGAGGTATGTCTCAGGTCATTCACACCAACATGGACAATGACAGAGTCATATTTGTACTTGGTGTGGAGTGACCTGAGTGCGTGGGTTATGTGGTGGATGCTGGCACCCGACATGCAGCTGACAGTAAACTTCTCCTTGTTTAGCCGGGTGAGTGTGACATCAGTGTGCCTGACTATAGAGTCACCTATGACTAGTGTGTTGGGTACGTTGTTTTGGCTTATTGGCTGTGGTTGAGTGCCACACTGAGTCTGTGGGCTGTGTTATTTGGGTTGTATTGGGGGATGGAGGTTGCTTGCGTTTCTGCTTTGGAGGTCTCTGTTGCTTAGACAGATTATTATTGAGAGCCTCCACAAATGTTTTTGTGCTACTATGTGTGGATTTTGGTGGTATAGACTTAGTGAGACTATGTGATGAGTGTGGTGTGGTGCAAATGTTTACCTTCTCCTCATGACTGTCAAGTTCAGTCTTGGTTGGAGAGAGCTTTACCTCCAGTTTGGCTAGATAAGTGCATCTCTCACAGGTTGTAGTGTTGGGTGGTAGGAAGAGAGGGTTGTCTGTGTACATGAGGCAATTTCTACATTGCCTTAAGATGCCCGGATTCATCAGATAAACAGGAGAGAACACTGGGAGCTGACCCTTGGACATGCCTGAATAAAAAAATATTTTCCTCTAGATAAGTGAGGAAAGTGAGTACAAGAGCTGTTTTTCTCTAAGCAAGTGAGAAAAGTAAGTACAAAAACTGTTTTCCTCTAGGTAATGAGGAAGGTTGAGTGCTATAGTAATTAGTAGCTTATTTAGTGCTTACAAGTTCTGAACAAGTGCTGAGCATGGATAAACAAATTTAAGTGCTAAAACTAAGAATCTGTATCTGCACTAGATGAGTTACAGGACAGAAACAAGTGCAAATGCAGGCTTTCAAATCAGAAAGTTGAGAGAGATTGCCCAAATGGCCAATAACTACAACTTCTGGGCCAGATCCACTCCTTATGTGGTAGACAGGTTACCTAGTGCTTACCACTCCCATTGATAAGTTAGAAGGCTTCCCTCCAACACAGAAAGGCTTGGGGGGCTCAGAAGCTTACATACAGTCCTGGGTACAGCAAATCTGTATTTGGAACACTAGTTACAGGAAAGGTAGGAAACAGGCTTACAGTTTTTTTTTTTTTTTTTAGAAAAGTAGCTAAAACTGTAGTAAAAACAATTCACATGCAGTGCAAGCTAGCACACTTGAGTATGTAGCAATATTAGACCAAACACAGTTTAAAAATGCAATTAAATTAAAAAGGACTAAAAGCAAGTGCAGAAAGAGTTTATTAGGTAGAATGTGGTAAAGAGATGGGATTGGGAGAGTGTCCCAGATCAAATCTACAGTGGGGCGGGCATCTGCAAAAGCCACCAAATTTAAACTACAAGCCAGAAATAGGGAGGGTGGATGGGACAAAACAGTTTCAACAGAGATCTAAGCAACAATTAACAGTACAAACTCTAAAACCAAAAAAATATACTCAGCTTTGTATATTTACAGATAGATTGGAAAGCAGTCTCTCAGAACACAGGTTCCAGCAATTAAAAACCATAACATAACAGAGTTCCTCCTTAACCCAATTAAAATGTAACTTGGACAGTTGGATGAAGAGCAGCACATTTATCCCTGGTTTGACACATATGTCTGTAATGGACACAGGCAGCCTGTAAATTGTTCATTTCCTTGGCCCCTGCTTATAAATGTTTCACCTCTCAAAACCAGTTATGCTGGATACTAGCATTTTTTAGGGACACAATAAATAGCACACTTGCCTTTGTAGCAGAAGGCCGTGGGTTCTATTCCCACACCAGGTAGATTGATAGCTGACACTGCAATGCAGATAAGGAGGGTGCTGTATTACTATTGTGTTGTCTTTCAGATGAAACTTTAAAACAAAGTCTTATATAGTTGAGTTAATGGTAGCTTAGGTGGATGTAAAATATCTTGCCCAGCAGCGACAGGACCCGGAATAACCAGAAAATGTTGATATAACAATCCAGACTTTATTGTACATAAATAAAACCAAGCGCTTTTGCTCAGTTATTACTGAGCTTTTTCAAGGTGACAAAACGTTTACTGACTCAAGTTAGAGCTATTAAATACTAATTATAAGTGTCACATGGCCCTCCTGATTGGTCAATTTTATAATAAAACTTAAAATAAAACCACAGTATGTTCAAAGTGTTACTCAAAATGAAAATAAAATTACAATCTAAAAACAATCTATGTATATAATGGGTGCATGTTAATAAACACTGAACAGTACAGCCAGGAAATCTGAATATGCATAAAAACCAAATTATTGTTTATATTCACTGGAAGAAGGTCCTTACGTACCACCATTACAAACAAATAACTAAACTATCACAGGAATGTATAGTACTGAGCTGCTCATCTACATTCATTATATGCTTGTCAGCACGGGGTAATATACATGGCATGCCAGTCATGCCTCATTTCCTTACCACTTCCTAGGTTTAGGCTTGTCAATCACTTTGGCCACACCCACTCCTGCGCGAAACTGCCGGTGAGCCAGTACACTACAGTATCGCCGTAAAATGAATGTCAAACATCACACCACCTATACCTCACCATGCATATGCAGTGTACTGCGTGCATCCAACATAGTCAGCTGTCAAGCACCATCTTCATAACTGCTTCAGGCACAAGGTAAGTCAGTCTTCTTAAAAATAAATGAATGGAGTAGAATGTTCTGATAGCATTTCTATGGTATTGATGCAAGCATGCAAGGGAATGGGGTGGCTTACTGGGATAGCAGCAGACAACTGACAGCTATGTGACATAGCAGGAAGTGTATGCCCAGTACTGGCTTACCCACACTATGCAGTACCACCCTAGTTGACAAATACCACTACAGTATATGTGGTGAGCCAAATAATTGGGGGGGGGGAGCTCACAGGTCACATGCATGGATGTCAAAGTGGGGGTCCCATACTCAGCCCCAGCCTCACCCAGCAGATCAGCTGTAGAAAGCCATTCAGAAATGTCTGCCAAAGGCCCCCACATGGCAACATCCATGAAATTCCCACCTACAGACTTACACAGGGATATCATAGCAGGTCTGGCAGTGACAGTATGACTCTGAAAGGTATGAAGTCTGAAAATAAAAGTGTTTGTGCCAGAACAATCTGACCTGCGGTCGATACTGTTATGCCTGTAGTCTCAATGATAGGGCACACCACAATGCTAAATGGGACCAAAATGTTAAAGAAATATCAGCACAGCCTGTGCAAATGTGTATTGTGTGCAGATGTGCCCCCCCTATAGTCCCATAGAAATGCAGCAACATGTCCATACCCTTAAGCAGCATCCAGCTGTCAACTAGAGTGATGGATCAACATGAACAGAAACCAATTGTCAGTAAAACCCAGTCAACTTACTGGTGCCATCCCAGGGGCATACACTGCCTGGCAGCCTGGGAACATATGATCATCAGAATGCACTGCCTTGCTACAGATGACTTTCATCTGTCACACCTGGCCTACAAGCCTCTGGAAAATACCCATGCCTCACCCACAATTCCCTGTTAGGGAGTGTCATGGGGTCCATAACACCAACATAACACAGGCAAAAAAATGCAAAGAAAGGCCATGCTGCTAACTGCTAGAAGCAAACCTGCCAGCATCAGAGAGCCAGAATTCTGGACAAAGCCATGAATAATGGGGTGATAAAGGTTCAAAGAGAAGGACACCTTTGAAATACTGCTCTAATAATGTTAGAAAGTTGATGGAATGATTGTATTAGCATTGAATGTCTGAAGGGTATGAAGTCTGAAACTGCAATGTCAACTGTCAGTAATATCTGACTTCAACCCTGAATAACTTGCAAAACACTTTTCCTCAAAAACCACACTCATTTGGGTAACCAAACAGATATATGAGTCATGAATCTGGACATTCTGTGATACTCTGTACAGTTGACAGGCAGGGATAGGAGTCCAAACATGGGAATGCACTCATTGCAGTCAGTCCTAACCCTGGAAGATAGTGACATGTCTGCACCCACAGAACCCTGGCCTACAGCCATGGGGAGTAACACATCCTTCCCTAATCACTCATCCTATGCAACATCCTGAACTCAAAATGTTGCCAGCCAAGCCAAATGAGGTGGGCCATACATATAAGTGAGACACACACACACACACACACACACACACACACACACACACACACACACACACACACGCACACACACACTTTAAGGCTGGTCAAACAGTCTTGACACACACAAGACCCTCAAAGTGCAGTCAAACTTTGAGAAGACCCCTATGCAAAGGACTGGTAGCTATAGGCCAACATATCTGACCCAGCCCTCCCACATATGTTATCCCCTACAAACCTATCTGGAGTCTGCCAGTCACCCTGATCTTGCCTGACTTATATTACCCAACCATGGACTGGAAATCAGACCATGCCAGAACAGAAATGAACAGCGATTCCACCATTGTAATATATCACCAAGGTGCTGAACCATTTCCACAGCTCCAGCAGTCAACTGGTTGTAGGCACACCTCTCAACAGTCTGCATTGTGCAAGAATGCCTAGCATTTTGCCCATAATATTGGTGTGTGCATCATCCATCCTGTATTCCTCTGGTAAATCACTGTGATGATCTGAGTAGGTATGTCACGAGGTACTGAAACAATGCATGACACTGTCAAATGTCATATATGTCAGATGCTGCTAAAACAAACCCTGTAACTCTAGCAACCCATACATTACTAAGAGAAATAGTCACAATCACTGTATGGCCCATTGTCTCCCCATTTTGATAGGCTATCTCCAGATATCCTGCACCAACAGGTTGAGATGTATGGCTGTAGCACAAAACAAACTGGACTGGAGTACAACAATCCCTGGAATGTAGTCCCACATTTACTATAGAAGGTCACACTGGTATGTTCATACACTTAAAGAATTGACAGTAGGATTTAGTAATTAACAGACCTTTCCTATCCAGTGCACTTCCCATTGTCCTACTTTAGCAGTCCTGAAGATGACTGCCACCATAGAAGTACCCTTCATCAGGCATCAGCACTATAAGCTCTGTGGTGTGTGAGATAACTGCATAACACTATAGTACAAACAACTAGTTAGGTAGGAGTTCTAATCTCAGTCCTGGCATGTCATGTGTGTGTGTGTGTGTGTGTGTGTGTGTGTGTGTGTGTGTGTGTGTGTGTGTGTGTGTGTGCATGCGCACATGCGTGTGCTTATAAGTTAATGATTTTGGGTCCATTCATACCCAGTACACTTCCCATTGCCCTACTTTAGCTGTCTTGCAGATATCAGTCACCTTAGAAGTCCCTTTCATCAGGCTTCAGTGCTCTAAGCTCTGTGGCATGTTCAATAACTGTGTAACACTATAGTACAAATAACTAGTTAGGTAGGAGTTCTAATCCCAGTTCTGGCAAATGTGTGTAAGTGTGTAGTTTAAAGTATATTGTGGCTTCTCTCACCCAGTGCCATACTTTACAAGGGCTGGTGATGCTCCTCACCTTAGAAGTACCTGTGGACAACCTTCACCCTATAAGCTCTGTGGTGTGTGCGATAAATGTGTATCACTCTAGTAGCAATAAATGGATAGGTAGGGGCTCTAATCTCAGTCATGGCAAGTGTGTGTGTGTGTGTGTGTGTGTGTGTGTGTGTGTGTGTGTGTGTGTGTGTGTGTGTGTGTGAGTGTGTTTGTGTGTGTGTGTGTGTGTGGGGGGGTTGTTTTGTTTGTGTGAGAACCGTATCTAGTGGGGAGTGGGTTTTGCTACTTTTTGCCATTGCCCACCCAGTATATGTCCCAGTGTCCACATTACAAGGTTCACAGTTGTCATCCACTGTAGAGGGACTTGTAGACACTCTGCAACCCTATAAACATTGTGCCATGTGCAATAACTATGTGACAGTATGGAATAGATAACAAGATAGGCAGCCCATCTAATCCATGAATATCATGCCCCACTCAGGAATCAAACACAAATGTACTCAGGCAGGCAGCATCCCCTACATCAATAGGTGGCCTGCAAACCGGCTCACAGATAGAACTCACAGTATGAAAGCAGCGGGCTCCATGTCACACGGATGAACAGTCATGAGTGGAGTCCCACAGGTTGTGGACCTGGGTCCCCTCATGTTTGGAATCCACACCTCTGAGGACCAGCCAAATATGAAGGTGCCATTGCTGACAATGTTTGCAGATGACTATAAGGTGGGTCCTATTATTACTCCCCACGTCAGGTTGACATCCTTCACAAAGGCCTCTCTGAGACCTATGAGAACCCTGAACATAAGCTCAATGCCAGATAATGTGCCACCATCCTCTTTGGGTACAAAATGGTTCCCATAAAGTAATACATTGATGGTAGTCCACTGAACACTGATGTTGTTATAAGGGAACTGGGAACACAGGTTGACAGTGAGCTCTCTGTTGACGACCACAGTGCCACTGCCTTTCTAAAGTCCTTCCACGTGTCACTTTTCCTGACTAAGGGTGTTGAATTCAGGAAGTAAAAGGACAGTGTTTCCCTGTACTCTCCCCTCAGTAGGCCAATCAATTTGTACTGTGGTCCATTTGCCATGTACCCCACTTGACACCTGCAACAAGAGAGGCTGTAAATGTACCTCACAAAGAGGATCTTAGATACTACACACTTGTCCATATGGACAGACTCCAACAACTCCAATGAATCTCTGCCTCATATTGACTACCTAGGTGCGATCTCTGCCTGACATACACAGCCATGTCTGACCCAACCCTATCAGGAATGCTACATCCAAAGAAACCAATCTGTCCACATAACATACCCCAGATACCTCAACCCCATCCTCACAATCAACAGGACATGCTGGAGGGACAGGTTCACAACCCAGAGACTGGCCACACTATGGAATAGACATCACATACATGTCAAGCAGAGGACATCACTGGCCCTCTTCAAGAGAAATCAGGAGGAGTGGATGGGGAATAGAATGCCCACCCTGGGGATCATGCCAGTGACTATACTCAGTAGACATATTGGGGAGTATCGTCAGGTGGCATGATGCCAATGTATTAGCATGGGCTAGCCTTGTAAAGCCTCCATGACCATTTGCCATGTACACACCTATGAATCCTTGAACCTATGCATCTCAGTACTGTGAAATGTGTGTGTATGTGTGTGTGCGTGTGTGTGTGCATTAGTGTGTATAAAAGTGTTTGTGAGTGTGTAAACATGTGGGTGAAAGTAGTTGGTGGCCCGTCTCACCCAGTACAACTACCATTGCCATACCTTACAAGTGCTGTAGATGTTATTCACTATATAGGTACCTTGGGGTACTCCCCAACCTACACGTTCTGTGGTGTGTGTGGTAACTGCATAACAGTATAATAGCAATAACTACATAGCTAGGGGTTCTAATATGAGTCCTGGCAAATTTGTGTGTGTGTGTGTGTGTGTGTGTGTGTGTGTGTGTGTGTGTGTGTGTGTGTGTGTGTGTGTGTGTGTGTGTTTGTGTGTGTGTGTGTGTGTGTGTAAGTGTGTATATGTGTAGGTTACAGTATTTTGTGGCCTCTCTCACCCAGTACATCACCCATTGTCATAATTTGCGAGGCCTGGTGATGTCCCTCACCTTAAAAGTACCTTTGGACAAGTGTCACCCCATAATCTCCATGGGGCATGTGATAAATGCGTAACAATGTAGTAACACTAAATAGATCGGTAGGGGGTTTAATCTCTGTCCTGGCAAATGTGTGTGAGAGAAGAGTATCTTGTGTGTGCGTGTTTGTGTGAGAACATCCATTGGTTGGGGATGGTTTCATATTTTGTGCCACGGTACTCACACTACACATTCCTACATCTACTGTATGAGGTCCACTATTCACATCAACCATAGTGGTATTTGTAGACACTCTTCAGCCCTATAAGCCTTCTACAACAGTATGGAATAGTATGGTATGAATAACAAGATAGGCTGGTATGCTGACTGTACTGGCAAGTGTGTGTGTGTGTGTGTGTGTGTGTGTGTGTGTGTGTGTGTGTGTGTGTGTGTGTGTGTGTGTGCGTGTGTGTGTGTGCGTGTGTGTGCGTGTGTGTGCGTGTGTGTGTGTGTGTGTGTGTGAACAGTATTCTCTGTGTGTTTGGGCAACACAATATCCTCTGGGATTGAGGGGGTTAGTAATCTGATGTGTGTTCCACCCACCACACTTACCATTGTCCACTCTACTAGAGCTGTCAACCACCATAGACTTATATGCAACCCCTCAACCCTATAAGCTGTGAGGCACAGCCAAGAACTGTTATACAGACATGGGAAATGTGTGCAGATACAGCTGTACCTCAGCAATGACATGGTTGATGTGTTACAACACTGCCATACCCCTCATTGGTGATGTCTGCAGGACCACATCCTGCTGACACACAGACACCTGGAACATAAACAGAATACAGCATGTGAGAACACCAATAATGCATCATGGCTGAAAAGGTACACACACCCTCTGATGTATACCCATTACAACTGCCACATGACAACATTTTTCACAGCATTAAATAGCTACACTCTACTAAAGTCACCCTGTGCATCAGACCCATATTAACGTGTCCCTGGATGGTATGGATGGCAGGGATGTAGCACAGGTATCATCATATGCACAGGGTGTTGTGTGGATTTTACAGAAGCCTAGGCTGGGCCATATGTGTGACATCATGTATGTGTGTCTGGGGGTTGTTCATTAAGTGGGCTGTGCAGAGGTGGTGTATGTGGGGAGGTGACTTGTCTGTTGGTGATGTGTGTGTGTTTGTATGCACACAGTCATGCCATATGGGCATCCTACCAGGGGTATTTTAGACAGCTGTAGGCCATACATGGCAGGGTGTACAGTTCACTGTCTCTGGCTATAGATATGGGAACTGGGCCTGCCAAGGTTTTCACCTGCACCACCAGGGCTGAGTCCAGATGCAGTACTATTCCCTGATGGTGACTGCTGCCTGCTGGATACGCTTCCCTGTTGGGACCAGCCAGGATCATGTGCCCATGGTCTGCTGTGTCGTGGCATGGACAGCGCATCCTCTTCAGTAGTGCTAGTGGTACTACCAGTACAGGAAGATGATGGTGCATGGCCACGTAGACCCTCAGCTGATCATGGTGCTGCCCTACATCCACATGGCTGCTGGCCACTATCTGGCAAATGATCAAGCACAGATGTTCCACAGTCTAGGAGTGCCAATGTCTCCCCCCACCATCATTCCATGACCTCAGTACACTCACAGATGGCTGAAGTGAGTTCACGAATATTGCCACTGACACCAGGAATGTGCTCATCCACAACCCTGTGTATATGTCTGGTGTTACCTTCATTACATGCCTGTGCCTCCACGATGGCCCAAAACATGCATCTGGTGACTGCTGCTGTGGCACTTGCAACAGGGGCATGACGGGGCTGCAATCCTCTTTCGAGCACCCCTGCCCATCTGCTTGTGTGGGACCTCGTCAGCACTCTGGTTATGGCTAGTGCCTGCACCCTCACTTGCCATAGTCACCACAGTAGCCTGTTCCATGCCACCACCCAACTGCCCATTATCTGTGGCCACTGGTGACAGGGTATGTGTTGGCATTGTGACTGTGTGCGGGGATGGGGTTGACAATAGTGGGATGCCAACCAATGGCACAGATTCAGCCCCTGGCAACTCCACATGTGCCTCAATATGGATATCATCATGGTCAGAGTCTGCAGAGACACTGACATCAGAATCAGAACAGGAGGGACCATGGCCACCATGTCCACCTGTGAGGTAAAAACAACATATGTAAATTACTACTGGCACTATAAGGTTTGCTGTTACACACACACACACACACACACACACACACACACACACACACACACACACGTGAGGTGCCTCAAAGGCATTACACAGACCTCACATTAGCCAACTGGGGGCATTCACGACACACAGTCAGAAAATAACATACACACTCTGGACAGACCCTCATCATTATGCAGTGCACCCTTTTCCAATTACCATTACTACTATTATACACCTCTGGGATACATGACTGGTGTTAGTAGGTGATGGCCCTACAACTAGCACACACTGCACTCATGTAACTTATTGGTGTTCACCTGTATAGCACTGTGGCAACTCCCACAGAACATATTTCCCAATTGTACAGGGTTTTGATGAATGTCTACATGTGTGACTCATATGTTTGGTCTGTTCCTCATTACTCCTGTATTTGTCTGATACATTACTGGGTTGACCTGTGGTTTGGTGCTACTAATTAATGTCCTAATTTGAGATGCAGACTGCATAACCTGCAGTACATGTATGTTAAAACAAAGCCGGTTACTCAAACAACTTCCAAAGCTTACAGTAGATATAGTAAGTGTACACACACCTGTTAACATGCCAGGTTTTTGTGATATATCAAATGAGACCTCAGAAATCAGGTCATAACATTGCCATCATTTCATATGACTTATAACCTGTGCAATCCAACTGAAGAACATACACATTAGTTACAGGTAACATATGGTAAATGACAGAGGTACAATAGGCTGGTTGCACGAGTATGCCCACCCTTAAAGAAGTACTCTGTCAACGCACATCTTGATTTAATCACAGCATGCAGTCCTCTTGGGAAGGTGTCTATCAGCATGGCACATCTTGACTTGCCAATGTTTGCACACTCTCCCTTGCAAAACACCTCCACCTATGTCAGATTACAAGGGCATCCCCTGTGCACTGCCCTCTTCTGGTCACCCTGCATATATCCTATTGGACATAGGTGTGGGTTCTGGCTGGGCCAGTGCAGAATGTTGCATGTGTTCTGGTGAAGCCATCCTTTTATTGATTTGGATGTATGGTTTGGGCCATTGTTGTGTGGAAAGGTGGAATTTCTCACCATCCACAGCTATGTGGCAGACACCAAAAGGATTGGAGCTACAAGGGACCAGTGTTTGGAACTGTTCATTATCCTGTCTAACTTGGCTACAGCCCCAGATCCAGCTTGTGAACGGTAACCCCAAAGCAGGACACTGCCATCACCATGCTTTACCATGGGGTGTTGGTGTTGCGGTGATGTGCAGTGGTGTTATTGTACCAAACACACCTGTCAGAATTGTGGCCAAAGAGTTCACCCATGGTTCCATATTACCATAACACATTTTCCCACTTGCTTTTTGAAGACCTGATGTATTGTTTTCAGACTTTCACCAAGCCTGGATATTGGTTGGTGTGAGGAGCATCTGGCATCTTCCAACCCTACTCTATAGGCAGGACATATGGAGACCATGGAAGATTGTTGTGACATATAGTACACACCCAGTACTTGCCGGAGATTCCTGCTAGTCCTGCACTGTTGCTGTAGGGCTCCTGGCAGCCTCCCTGGCCAGTTTTGGTCTTGTGTTCTCATAGACTTTGATGGGATGCCCACTCCTTTGCAATGTCACTGTAGCCCCATATTTTCACACTGTCTGCACTGTGTTCTATGGTATGTGCAACGCTGTGGAAATGTTTTGGTACCCTTCTCCAGGCTGATACATCTCAAACATGTGGTCCCTTAGCAGCTTCATCAGCTCTATGTGAACCATTGCTGTTGCTGTAGCAGGCAACTGGGTATATGTTAAGATAATTCTGGTAGGACAGCTGACCATTATTTGCTGTTAATCAAAGAGTCTCTGTAATTGATGGCAGGTGTGTACCCAATAAGATGTACTGCTGTAGTTATATCAAAAGCTACCTCAACACAGTAGTAGCTTCAGCCTGTGCACACATATGTATCTAGGTTGCTGTACTATTATGTGTCATTATTATTCACCTAACAGATTTGTTTCCTTTATAATTGAATTGTACAGGTTATAGGTCACATGAAAGGTTGGCAGTATTTTGAACTTGTCTATTGTGCTCTCATTTTTGTATATCACAAATACCTGGCATTCTAACAGGTGTGTACATCATTTATATGCACTGTATACCACTAATGTATACAATATGACCCTAGTTTTGGGACTTTGTTCCCCCCATTTTGTCAGTATTTGTCTAGATGTCCTGCAATGACAGACTGTGAGGTATGCTACAGATATGTGATATCTCCTGAAAATAGGATGCAGTAAACACCACCACAAATGAACATGCAAATATTGCCAAATGGCTGAGTGTAACAGTTGTGTGCATGGTCACATGCATTACCATTAGCATGCCTGGGGTACTGGTGAGCCACATCAGGAAAAAATATACTTACTGGCTTCAGGCTGCTGTCCCATGTGCAAACCGGAGGGACCTATGTAGTTGTGAGGGGGCGGTATTGTCAGCAGATTCACATTAGGCATTTGTACAAGATGAATGCTATGTTTCTGCACAGGTACAGTACAGACTATGATATTACACAATTTGCTGTCCTTCATCATAGATGTGCACTTGTGTACACTACTAAATCCCACCCACTAATCCATTTTGCACTGACATATGCATCTAGAGACTCTATAGAAGACAGTTTAAGTGCTACCTCATTACATTGGTGTGCACTTTGGCCTTACCTGGATGCTTCTCACCTGTTGCCTGGTTGCCACCCACCTCCACGACTGCTGTTTCCTTTGTTTGAGGTTGTGTGGCGGCTACCCCAAGGTTGTCAAGAAGCTCCTCTGTCGCTGTAAGTGGGGCCTGTGTGGCTGCCCCCCCCCCCACCAGTAGCAGTACGGTCCCTCGCTACAGCAACAGCCCTTTGCTGGGCATGACGTATCAGGTCAGTTGTTCTATGCCTGACCTGATCATATGTGTGTCCATGGTGTCCCATGATGTTCACTCTGTGGATGATCTCATCTCACAGGGCAGTCCGCTCCCACAGATTTTGCAGGCTATGGCCAGAAAGGATGGTATAGTTTAAGATTACAGCTTCTGTGATGGCTGCTGCCTCTGCATCGGTGTAAGGCGGTTGCCACTGCATGACTCCTGGAAGAGATAAACAGGGAAACACATCACAGGACCTCAGACATTGCCCAGATTTCTTTACAGAGCCAGCACATGAATATGGACTATCATTAGCCACCACTTACAAACACATCATACCCCTGTATCTGGCAGCACTGCATGAACATGCATCGTACTCCTGGTCCTGATGTGTCATATCCCCCCCCCCCCATTGAGGGCCAGTACATTGCATAAACCACCATTCATCATTCACATTTGTGTAGAGGGATGACAGTGGCCACGTTCCTTGCAGATGGGATGTCAATGGTGCTCAGGCTTTGCTTGCGTACAGTGTGTAATGGAGCTGGAAGCATATGCCTGGGTTCATGTTATTAGGCCCCAAGGGGACTTGCTTTTGTTAACTTTTATTAGGCAGTTTGCACCTGATCCATGATGATGAGGGGAGGGGTCCATGTGCTGTGCATATCCACCTATACTGATGGTGAGCCGGGGGGGTGATGTTTGCCCTAAACCTGTCTACAGAAGGTTGGCTGTAGCTATGGTGTGTGTGTGTGTGTGTGTGTGTGTGTGTGTGTGTGTGTGTGTGTGTGTGTGTGTGTGTGTATGTGCTGTGATTGACCACCATTACACGGTGGGTTGGGTTGTTGCCTCTGAGACTGCAGACATATGTGAAGATGGCCTTGTGAGTGCCCTTAGTGGATGTGTCTGATTTGTACTCATAGTTAGCCTTACAGTAATCCACCTGTGAACTAATATGTTCATTCAGACAAAGGCTAACATTCTTCCCAGTTGGTGGCTGCTCCTACTTTGCCCTGTACAGTCAATATAGCATCACATTATGTGCTTTGTACATTGCTGCTGTTCAACAAAGGGGTTTGTTCTACTTTGGTTGGGACAGATTTTACAAGTAAGGTATTGCTGAGGACATACAGCTATGTGGGTGGTCAGATATCTGTTTGTAGTAGGCATGGACACAAGGTCAGAACACAATTGGCCACCTCTACAATTTCAATGTGATACTCATGTTGGTATACTACCCATGTCTGTGTCAGGGCAATGCCACAACCAGTAGCTGTAGAAGTGCAACTCTGTTGGATGCACAGAAACCAAGGTTACACATGTGTACAACATGTACAGCTTATTTACCTGATGTTTTGCATCCCATGTCAGTTGTTATGAGGCAGCCAGGTACACCTACCCATACATACATATGCACAGATAATAGCTGCTATACATTTCTGTTCTATGTCAGTATGGCACACTGTAATTACAGTCTTGCTGCTCAGTCAGTCATGTCAACTTGCTAGGGCAGGACATCTGGAGGACACCGCACATACATGATGGGCTATGAGACAAAATTAGTGACACTTTCTTCATATTGCTGTAATGCACATATGTCATGTGATAGTGTAGTCGCCTTTGCATTTAAAGACATACCCTGGAGGATGTCTGATGCTCATATGTCAGGCAGAGAGGAGAAAGGCTAGGAGTGTGGTAGTGAGGCTAGGAGCTGTTAATGTTATGAGTATGACTGGTATGGGGACATAGCTATCTGATATGATGGACAAGGGAAATATGGATATATTGTGTGTGCCAGAGACAAGATGGAAGGGGTGTACAGCTGAGTGTATCAGAGTCAGGTGTAAATAGTTCTTTCATTGTGTGTATGGGAAGGGAACTTGTGTAGAGGTTAACCTGAAGCAACATTATGCCAAGAGTGTTTGTGGAGGTGATAAGAGTGTCAGGTAGTGTGATGTTTAGGAGGCTGGGAATTGATGGTGTAATGATGAAAGTTGTTAGTGCATATGCTCTGCTAATTGTGTGTGTGATGGATGAGACAGACGTATTTTGGCATGGCTGGATGAAGTGATGATGAGCGTACCCAAGGGTGAGAGAGTGATGATTGGAGTAGATTTCAATGGGTATGTTGGTGAAGGGGACAGAGGGGATGCAGAAGTGATAGGTAGGTATGGTGTTAAGCAAAGGAATGCAGAAGGTGAGATAGTGGTGGAGTTTGCGAAAGAGGTTGGACATGGCTGTGGTGAATATGTAGTTTTACAAGACCGAGGGGCATAGAGTGACATACAAGAGTGGAGGAAGATGCACACAGGTGGGTTATCTCCCATGCATGTGGGCCTGTTTGAAGGGGATTGGTAACTGTAAAGTGATGACAAGAGAAAGTGTAGTTAGGCAGCATGAAATGTTGGTCTGTGGCATGATGCTGGTGATCAAGAAGAGGGGAGGAGTGTGAGGGCAGCACCATGGATCAAATGGTGGATAATGAGAAAGGGTGAATGTAAGGTTGAGTTCAGGGAAGAGTTAAGACAGGCAGTGGGTGGCAGTGAAGAGTTAGCAAATATCTGGGTAACTACATCTGAGTTAGTAAGGGAGATGAGTAGAACTGGGGTTGGTGTGACATCTGAAAAGAGGAAGGAGGACAAGGAGACCAGGTGGTGGCATGAGGAAGTACAAGGGAGTTTACAGAGAAAGAGGTTGACCAAGGAGAAGTGGAATTGTCAGATAGATGAATAAAGTAGACAGGTGTATAGGAAGATGGGGTGCATGGCAAAGAGAATGGTGGCAAAGGTTGAGGATGGGGCATCTGAAGAGTTGTATGTAAGGTTGGACACCAATGATGGAGAACAGGACATGTACCAATTGGCTAGACAGAGTCACATAGCTAGGAAAAATGTGCAGCAAATAAGGCTGATAAAGGATAATAGTGGAAGTTTACTCATAAGCAAGGAGAGTGTGTCAAGCAGGTGGAAACAATACTTTGATGTGCTGTTAAATGAAGAGAATATGAGAGAGAGAGAGAGAGAGAGAGAGAGAGAGAGAGAGAGAGAGAGAAGGTTGGATGATGTGGGTATGGTGAATCAGGATGTGCAACAGATTATCAAGGAGGACGTAAGGATAGCTGTGAAGAGGTTTAAGAATGAAAAGGCTATTGGTCCAGATGACATACCTGTGGAAGCATGGAGGTGCTTATGACAAATGGCAGTGGTCTTTTTTAACTGGATTGTTTACTGTAATCTTGGAAAGTGAGAGGATGCATGAGGAGTGGATAACGTGTTTGGGTACTGATTATGAGAATAAGGGTGGTGTGTAGAGATGTAGTAACTACAGAGGGATAACATTTATCAGTCACAGCATGAGGTAATGGTAAAGGGTGGTGGAAGCTAGGTTAAGAAGGAAAGTGAGGATTACTGATCAGCAGTATGGTTTCATGCCAGGAAAGAGCAGTACCGATGCAATGTTTGCTCTGAGAGTGTTTATGGAGACATACAGAGAAGGTCAGAAGTAGCTGCATTGTGTCTTTGTGGACCTAGAGACAGCATATGACAGGATGCCTAGAGAGGAGTTGTGGTATTGTATGAGGAGGTCAAGAGTGGTGGAGGAATCCATAAGAATGCTACAGGATATGTACAAGGCTAGTGTGACAGCAGTGAGTTCTGCACTGGGAGTGACAGATGTGTTTAAGGTGGAGGTGGGAGTACATCAGGGATCAGCTATGAGCCCTTTCTTATTTGCAGTGGCGATGGACAGGTTGACAGACATGGTCAGACAGGAGTCCCCATAGACTGTGCTGTTTGCATATGACATTGTTGTCTGTAATGAGAGTAGGGAACAGGTTGAGGAGATCCTGGAGAGGTGTAGGTATGGTCTAGAGAGGGGAGGAATGATGGTCAGTAGGACTAAGACAGAATATATGTGTGTGAATGGGAAGTAGGGTAGAGGAATGGTGAGGATGCAGGAAGTACAGTTTGCAAAGGTGGATAGGTGTAAACACTTGGGAACAACAGTTCAGAGTAATGGTGAGTGTGGGGGAGAGGAGAAGACAAGAGTACAGACAGGATGTGGGTGGTGGAGAAGATTGTCAGGAGTAATTTCTGACAGACGAGTACCATTAAGAGTGATGGGGAAGGTCTACAAGAGGGTACCGAGACCAGCTATGTTATATGGGCTGGAGACATTGGCATTAAAAAAAAAAGTATGAGTCAGAGCTGGATGTAGCAGAGTTAATGATGTTAAGATTTGCACTTAATGTGATGAGGGTGGACAGGATTAGGAATACTTATGTTAGGGGGTCAGCCCAAGTTGGACAGCTTGGGTCTAAGCCAGAGAGTGGCAGAATTATGTTGGTTTGGACATGTGATGAGGAGGTATGCTGAGTATATCTGGGAAAGGATGAGGCTGCTAGGTAAGAATAAAAGAGGAAGGCCTTAGATAAGGTGTATGTATGTGGTGATAGCGGACATGCAAGAGGTTGGTCTGACAGAGCAAGATGCAGAGGACTAGAAGGCATGGAGACAGATAATCTGCTTTGGTGACCACTAATGGTTGCAGCCTAAAGAAAGAGAAGGTGATGTTGTAATGTCAGTGTCACAGGTTTACAATTATTTGCCAGACATAACAGAACTCTTGATGACATAACTACAAATATGAGACACACATATGGTCAGTGTGCATAAGACTGGGCAGTTAAATGCTATAAGCTCAGTATATCACATGCAGTTCAACACACAGCTGCAACATTATTTCAGTATGCAAATACCCTGTATAGGTCTATCACATGTCTGAGAAAAACATGTATATCATATTTGTATTGACAATTAACATATGGATATCTGTGACATCCCAGTAGCTGGGCTAGCAGTGTCACAGTTAGTATTGTACAACACACACTCCAGTAGTGGTCATATGTGAGGCATCCTTTCCTGGGGTGATTCATGGCCCTGAGCTGTGTTCTATGTCACTGCAGACAGACACTGATGCTATGGCCATTAGGTTATGCTCAGCAATATGTCAGTAGAGCATATGTTGTTGAGACAATATTGTTTGAACTTCCTATTTTCCATGTTTACATACCCCCTACTACATCCCATTACATGCTTAATTGTTTGACACACCTGTGTTTTTTTTTGTGTGTGTGTGTGTGTGTGTGTGTGTGTGTGTGTGTGTGTGTATGTCTGTTTGTTTGTTTGTCTTTCTCTCTCTCTGAGACAGATGTAGAATATACACCTGTTTTGTATACGCAGCAGCTTGCCTTTTGTAGGTAATGCTCATGAGTAGCTGATGGCCTGTGCACCAGTTGGAGTCCCCCACTTGCTAATTGCATGTAGAACAGCTGGAATAGCATGGAAACACACTCCTATAACTGAGCACTTAATGTGGGTGGTGCCCCTTTTCTTTGCCTGTGAGGAGAACTTCATAGACGTGTGTGACAAACAGCATTACAGAGGGTAGATGGAAATACCTCTTACAACAAACACTGTGGAGACAGCCCAACAAACTGGGGGAGAATGTTCCAGACATAGGGACAGAATGTCTGTATTGCTGCTATACAGTTGAAGTAATGCTAGTTTAATAGGGTTTATGTGGATATGGCTG